>NC_090815.1:122931103-123231103 GCF_000390325.3 Nicotiana tomentosiformis
ATAACGTTGTCTAAATACCATCCCATAATTGGTGTCACAAGTGCACGAGCTTCTAGAATAATATAAATAAAAGTCTGAATAAAATAAAGCTGTCTTAAAACAAACACACAACTAAAGTAAAGTAGACGGGGACTTCAGAACTGCGGACGCCGTGCAGGTATACCCCAAGTCTCCTCTGGTAGCTAAAATCCGAGCAAGTCTATGGTACGCCGCTGGGACCAACTCCGAAGTCTGCACAAGAAGTGCAGAGTGTAGTATCAGTACAACCGACGACATGTACTGGTAAGTGCCAAGCCTAACCTCGATGAAGTAGTGACGAGGCTAAGGCAGGTCACTTATATTAACTTGTACGCAATAATAATAATAACCACAATAATAGAAATAACTCAGGTAACTCATTTTAATAGTTGAAGCCAACTCAACAATCTTAACCAATTATTATTTCAATCAATTACCGTTGCAGCGTGCAACCCGCTCTCACAATATATTCATATACTTCTGTTACGGCGTGCAACCCGCTCCTCTAATATATTCATTTTAATCAATTATGTTGCGACATGCAACGCGATCCCCCAATATAGACTTTTATATAAGTGTGTTGGCGTGCAACCCGATGCCCCAATATAGACTTTTAAATAAGTCTGTTGTGGCGTGCAACCCGATCCCCCAATATATTTATTTCAATCAATTCTGTTGCGGCATGAAACCCGCTCCTCCAATATATTCATTTACCAATTCTTATAAGAGAAATTGCCCAAATAAATGCAACAATTAATATGAAATTATAAGACAACAAGCATACAATAATTATGATTTGATTATGAAATAAATAATGACAAATAGCAATTTATTATGGAAATCAGGGAGAAAATAGGCAGTTTAATATTTAATATGCTAAATGTCAAGTAGGAATTAAGACACATAAATTAAATAAGCATGTAACAGTTATTGCAGGAGTTCAAGAATTAATAGTTGACAATGAATAGGAGAAAAATAATTATTATAATAATTAATTCGTGTCTTAAAATAATTTAAGATGTTTAAATAATTAAGCAACCAATTAAATTGACAAAGTATAGGCACTCGTCACCTTGCCTATACATCGTTGCACATGAAATTCACATAGCAAATAATTCAGGGGTTCTATTCTCTAAAGTCAAGGTTAACCACGACACTTATCTCGCTTCACAACCAAATTTCAAGATTCTAACATACCCTTGCCTCGCGAATTAGTGTCAGAAATTCTCAAACATAGTCATAAACAATTCAATATATTCAATACAAATTGTAGGAATTAATTCCATATGAATTTTCAAATTTTCCGGATTAAAATCCGAAATTCATCTTAAAAATCGATAGTGGGACCCATATATCGAATCCCGAAAAAACTCGCCAAATACGAACACCCGTTCCGATACGAGTTCAACCATATAGAATTATCCAATTCCGATGTTAAATGGACCTTCAAATCTAAATTTTTCATTTTTGGAAAGTTTTACAAAAGTTCCAATTTCTTCCATCTAAATCCGAAATAAAGGAAGAATATAGACATAGATTCATGAAATATAATCACTTTTGGTTATAGAACACTTACCCAATTCAAAGTCGTGAAAATTTCCTTTGAAATCGCCCACATCCGAGACTTAATACTCAAAAATGAGTAAAAATGGTGACTTCCGAATTTATGGGCTCTGTCCAGTTTTTTACACATATGCGGACAATATTTTTGCACCTGCGAGCCGCATTTGTGAGAAAAATATCGCATTTGCGAAGTGGGGCTGCCAGGCGAGGCCTCGCATCTACGGAGAAAAAATATGCACCTGCGCTGCCTTCCGCTTCTGCGATCGTTGAGTCCTCTTCTGCGAACGCGCGGGTGTGTTCAAGTTTCCGCACCTGCGGACTTTTGCCCAGCTTGCCAAGGCCGCTTCTGAAAGGGATGCCTTGCTTCTGCGAGCTCGCACCTGCGATGGAAATTCCGCAGGTGCGATTACATCAGATGGCAGAAACCTTCAGATTTCATTCTAAGTCCATATTCGATCCGTTAACCCTCCGAAACTCACTCGAGGCCTCCGGGACCTCAACCAAATATACCAACAAGTCTTAAAATATAACACGGACTTACCCAGGGTCTCAAATCACATCAAATAACATCGAAATTACAATTCACACCTCGATTCAAACTTTTGAGTTTTAAACTTTTCAATTTATAAAACTTGTGCCGAAAAATGTTAAATGAATCCGGAATGACTTCAAATTTGGCACACAAGTCATAAATGTCATAACAGAGCTATTCCAATTTTCGGAATCGGATTCCGACTCCGATATCAAAAAGTTAAATCCGTGGTCAAACCTTTGGAAATCTTTAGCCTTTAAATTACTAGTTTCCGTTAAATGGTCATAACTTGAGTTAGAGACCTCCAAATTAAATTCCGGGCATACGCCCAAGTCCCAAATCATGACACGGTCCTACCGGAACAGTCAAAACACTGATACAGGTCTGTTTGCTCAAAAGGTTGACCAAAGTCAACTCAGCTAATTTTTAAGGCTCTATTTCACATTTTAATCCATTTTTCACATAAAAACTTTTCGGAAAATTGTACGGAATGCGCACGCAAGTCGAGGAAAGATAAATAGTACTTTTAGAGGTCTTAAAACACATAATTACTTATTAAATTTAAAGATGACACTTTGGGTCATCACATTCTTCACCTCTAAAACAAACGTTCGTCCTCGAATGGAGTTAGAAAAAGTACCTGAGCTGGAGAAAAGGTATGGATATTTACTCCACAAGTCCTACTCGGACTCTTAGGTAGATGCCTCTACCGGCTGACCTCTCCATTGCACCCGAACTGAAGAATAACTCTTAGACCTCAACTGCCGGACCTGCCGGGCTAGAATAGCCACCGGCTCCTCCTCGTAAGTCAAATCTTTGTCCAATTGGACTGAGCTGAAATTTAACACATGGGACAGATCACCATGATATTTCTGGATCATAGACACATGGCACCGGATGAACCGCTGATAAACTATGTGGTAATGCAAGTTATAGGCTACTTCACCTACCCTTTCAAGAATTTCAAAGGGTCCGATATACCTAGGGCTCAAATTGCCCTACTATCCGAACCTCATTACACCTTTCATAGGTGAAAACCAGAGTAATATTCTTTCTCCAACCATGAATGCAATATCACGAACTTTACGGTCGGCATAACTCTTTTGCCTAGAATGAGCTGTGCGAAGTCGATCCTGAATAATCTTGACCTTATCCAAGGCATCCTGTACCAAATCGGTACCCAACAACCGAGCCTCTCCCGGTTCAAACCAGCCAACTGGCGAACGACATTGCCTTCCATATAATGCCTCATATGGAGCTATCTGAATGCTCGACTGGTAGCTATTATTATAAGCAAACTCCGCAAGTGGCAAGAACTGATCCCTAGAACCTCCAAAGTCTATAACATAAGTGCGAAGCATATCTTCCAATATCTGAATGGTGCGCTCTGACTGTCCGTCTGTCTGTGGATGAAATGCTATACTCAACTCAACTCGCGTGCCTAACTCACGTTGTACATCCCTCCAGAAGTGTGAGGTAAACTGTGTACCTCGATTTGAAATAATAGATACGGGCACACCGTGAATGTGGACAATCTCACGAATGTAAATTTCAACTAACCTTTCTGAAGAATAGGTAACTGCCACTGGAATAAAATGTGCTGACTTGGTCAACCTGTCCACAATGACCCAAACTGCGTCAAATTTTCTCTGAGTCCGTGGGAGTCCAACAACAAAATCCATAGTGATATGCTCCCATTTCCACTCAAGAATTTCTAACTTCTGAAGCAAACCACCAGGTCTCTGATGCTCTTACTTAACTTGCTGAAAATTCAGACACCGAGCTAAATATGCAACTATATCCCTTTTCATTCTCCTCCACCAATAATGTTGTCGCAAATCTTGATACATTTTGGCGGTACCTGGATGAATATAATACCTGGAACTGTGTGCCTCTTCAAGAATTAATTCATGAAGCCCGTCAACATTAGGCACACAAATACGACCCTGTATTCGCAAAACTCCATCTTTCCCTACAGCAACCTGTTTGGCATCACCGTGCCGCACCGTGTCCTTAAAGACAAGTAAATTAGGATCATCATACTACCGCTCTCTGATGCGCTCATATAAAGATGACCGAGCGACTGTGCAAGCTAGAACCTGACTGGGTTATGAAATATCTAACCTCACGAACTGATTAGCCAAGGTCTGAACATCTGCAGCTAACAGCCTCTCACTAACCGGAATATACGCAAGACTACCCATACTCACAGCCTTTCTACTCAAAGCATCGGCCACCACATTGGCCTTTCTGGGGTGATAGAAAATGGTGATATCATAGTCTTTCAACAACTCCAACCATCTTCTCTGCCTCAAATTTAGATCTTTTTGTTTGAACAGATACTTAAGGCTACGATAATCAGTAAATACCTCACACGAGACACCGTAGAGGTAATGCCTCCAAATCTTCAGAGCATAAACAATGGCTGCTAATTCTAAGTCATGAACATGATAATTCTTCTCGTGAACTTTCAATTGTCGCGACACGTATGCAATCACTCTACCATCTGGCATTAATACTGCACCAAGCACAATGTTAGATGCATCACAATATACCGTATAAGATCCTGAACCTGTGGGTAATACCAACATTGGAGTCGTAGTTAGAGCAGTCTTGAGCTTCTGAAAGCTCAACTTACACTCATCTGACCATCTGAATGGGGCACCTTTCTGGGTCAGTCTGGTCAATGGGCTTGCTATAGATGAAAATCCTTCCACGAACCGACGATAATACCCTGCCAAACCCAGGAAACTTCGGATTTCTGTAACTGAAGTATGTCTAGGCCAACTTTGAGCAACATCAATCTTCTTAGCATCCACCTTTGTGCCTTTTGCCGATACAACATGCCCCCAAAAGGCAACTGAGTTTAACCAAAACTTGCATTTTGAAAATTTAGCATATAATTGATTATTTTTCAAAGTCTGGAGCACACTCCAAAGATGTTGCCCATGCTCATCTCGACTGCTGGAGTAAATCAAGATATCATCAATGAACACAACCACAAAGGAATCCAAATAAGGCTTGAACACCTGATTCATCAAATCCATAAATGTTGTTGGAGCATTTGTCAACCCAAATGACATCACTAGGAATTCGTAATGCCCATACGGAGTCCGAAAAGCTGTCTTAGGGACATGAGATGCCCTAATCTTCAACTGATGGTAACCAGACCTTAAGTCGATCTTTGAAAACACCTTGGCACCCTGAAGCTGATCAAATAAGTCATCGATTCTTGGCAGCAGATATTTGTTTTTGATAGTGGCCTTGTTCAACTGTCGATAATCTATACACATCTGCATAGAGAAATCTTTCTTCTTTACAAATAGTACGGGTGCACCCCAGGGCGATACACTAGGTCTAATGAATCCCTGATCAAGCAAGTATTATAACTGCTCCCTCAATTCTTTCAACTCTGGCGGGGCCATACGGTATGGTGGGATAGAAATGGGCTAAGTGTCCGGTGCTAAATCAATACAGAAGTCAATATCTCTGTCGGGTGGCATCCCCAGCAAATCTACAGGAAATACTTATGGAAATTTACGAACAACTGGTACTGAGTCCATAGAAGGAACATTCACACTGGGATAAAGAATATAAGCCAAATAGGCTAGACACCCTTTCTCGACCATACGCCTAGCTTTCATATAAGAAATAACCCTGCTCGTAGAATGACCAGGAGTTCCTTTCCACTCTAACCGAGATAACCCCGGCATGGCTTGGGTCACTGTCTTGGCATGACAATCCAATATAGCATGATAAGGTAACAGCCAATCCATACCCAAGATGACATCAAAATCTACCATATCAAGAAGTAGAAGATCCATACTAGTCTCAAGACTACCAATAGTAACCACACATGAATGATAGACATGATCTACTACAATAGAGTCTCCCACCGGTGTAGATACACACATAGAAGCACTCAAAGAATCACAAGGCACAACCAAATATGAAGTAAAATTGGAGGACACATAGGAATAAGTAGATCCTGGATCAAATAGAACTGAAGCATCTCTATGGCAAATTGGAATAATGCCTTTGATCACAACATCATATGACTCGGCCTCAGGCCTAACTGGAAAATCATAAAATTAGGGCTGAGATCCACCACTCTGAACTGTGTCTCTATTACGGCCTCTAGCTGGCTGGCCTCCTCCTCTAACGGTCTGACCTCCACCTCTAATGGCCTGACCTCCACCTCTAGCTGTTGACCCTACCTCTAGCTGGCTGAGCAGGCGGTAAAGCAACTGGTGCCAGTATGATGACACGAGAATCCTACCAAGATCTATTACTCGCTAACCTAGGGAAATACCTCCTGATATGACTAATGTTCCCACACTCAAAACACCCATCCTGATGTCGTGGCTGCTGAAGCTGAAGCTGACCCGAATAGGCCGGATAACTGCTGTAGTGACTTTGGAGTGGTGGTCCACTGATAGGAGCTGAATGTGCACTAAGTGCTGGCTACCTAGAGTAAGACATAATAGGACCGTGACTCCCTGAAGCACCGGGAGATGCATGAAGTGCTGAATGAAACGGTCTGGGTGGATGATCCCTACCAAAATTATCCCTACCTCCTGGCGAGGCACCACTAAAACCACCAAACTGACGAGGCCTCTTATCAGACCTCTGCCCTCTCTCCTGTGCAAGAACTATCTCAATCCTCCTCGCGACATTAGCAACTGCCTGAAAAGAAATCTCGCTTCCGGTCTCCTTGGTCATCTGAAGCCTGATAAGGTGAGTGAGTCCCTCAATAAACCCCCTCACTCTCTCTCCCTCAGTAGGTAGTAAAAGGAGAGTATGACGGGCCAAATTCACAAAACGGGACTCATACTGAGTAACAGTCATACTGCCCTGCTGTAGACGCTCAAATTGCTTTTTATAATCCTCTCTCAGTGTGATAGGAAGGAACTTCTCCAGAAATAGCTGAGAGAACTGCTTCCAGGTAAGTACAGGCGATACGACTGGTCTGCTCAATGTATAATCTCTCCACCACCTCTTGGCGAAACCCTTCATCTGCAATACAGTAAAATCAACCCTATTGGTCTCAACTATCCCCATATTCCGTAGCACCTTATGGCAGCGGTCAAGATAATCCTGTGGGTCTTCAGAAGGTGTACCACTAAAGTGAACTGGAAAGAGCTTAGTGAACTTATCAAGTCTCAATAAGGCCTCAAAAGACATGGCGGGCCTATCACTGGTCTGTGCCGCAACAACTAGCTGAACTATCCCAACTGGCGGGGCTACTGGAGCCTGATTCTGGGGAGCCATCTGCTCCGGAGAGGGAGTAGTGGGAGTTTGTGCTCCTCCTCCAGCCTGTGAGACGGCTGGTGCCACTAGAAATGTACCATTCTGGGCCACGGCCTCCATAAGACTCACCAAACAGACTAGAGCATCCTGAAGTACTGGAGTAGCTATGAATCCTTCCGGATCCTGAACTGGTCTAACTGGTACATTCTGAACTGGAACCTAGTCCTGAAGATCCATTTGAGGTTCTACAACAGGTGAAGTTGCTCGAGCTTTAACTGAGCTCTACCTCTGCCTCTGCCTCGGCCTCTAGCACGACCTCGACCTCGACCTCTATCCCTGGCCATAGTTGCCACGGGGGGATCTGGTCCGTGTCCATCGGTAGATGTATTACATGTTCTCACCATCTGCGAGAGAATACGAGTAGAATGGTTCAATCATTGATGATAGAATAAAATCGTACGACAGAATAAGAAAGAAGTGTTACTGTTCCTAAACTTCATAGCCTCTAAGAGATAAGTACAGACGTCTCCGTACCGATCCTTCAGACTCTACTAGGCTTGTTCGTGACTCAGGATACCTATGTAACCTAGCGCTCTGATACCAACTCTCACGACCCAAAATTCCCATCTTCGAACTGTGATGGCGCCTAACATTTCACTTCCTAGGCAAGTCAATGTTAGAATAATATTATCCATTTTAAAACAATTTTTAAATTTATTAATAACAAAGAAACAAATGTAGTGAATAATCCATAAAAATAACGGTGTCTAAATACCATCCTAGAATTGGTGTCACAAGTGCACGAGCTTCTAGAACAATACAAACAAAGGTCTGAATAAAATAAAGCTGTCTGAAAACAAACACGCAACTAAAGTAAAGTAGACAGGGACTTCAGAGCTGCGGACGCCATGCAGTTATACCTCAAGTCTCCTCTGATAGCTGAAATCCGAGCAAGTCTATGGTACGCTGTTGGGACCAACTCCGAAATTTGCACAAGAAGTGCAGACTGTAGTATCAGTACGACCGACCCCATGTGCTGGTAAGTGCCGAGCCTAACCATGACGAAGTAGTGACGAGGCTAAGGCAGGTCACTAACATTAACCTGTATGCAATAATAGTAATAACCAAAATAATAGAAATAACTCAGGTAACTCATTTTAATAGTTGAAGCCAACTCAGTAGTCATAACGAATTATTATTTCAATCAATTTCCGTTGCAGCGTGCAACCCGCTCCCACAATATATTCATTTCAATCAATTTTGTTCCAGCGTGCAACCCGCTCCTCCAATATATTCATTTACCAATTCATATAAAAGAAATTGCCCCAATAAATATAACAATTAATGTGAAATTATAAGACAACAAGCATACAATAATTATGATTTAATTATGAAACAAAGAATGACAAATAGCAATTTATTATGGAAATCAGGGAGAAAATAGGCTAGTTAATATTTAATATGCTAAATGTCTAGTAGGAATTAAGACACATAAATTAAATAAGCATGTAACAATTATTACAGGAATTCAAGAATTAATAGTTGACAAGAATTAGGAGAGAAAGAATTATTATAATAATTAATTCGTGCCTTAAAATAATTTAAGATGTTTAAATAATTAAGCAACCAATTAAATTGACAAAGTATAGGCACTCGTCACCTTGCCTATACATCGTTGCACATGAAATTCACATAGCAAATAATTCAGGGTTTCTATTTCCTCAAGTCAAGGTTAACCACGACACTAACCTCGTTTCGCAACCAAATTTTAAATTTCCAATACACCCTTGCCTCGCGAATTAGTGTCCGAAATCCTCAAATCTAGTCATAAACAATTCAATATATTCAATACAAATTGTAGGAATTAATTCCATATGAATTTACAAATTTTTTTAATCCAAAATTCATCTTAAAAATTGACAGTGGGACCCACATCTCAAATCCCAAAAAACTTGCGAAATCCAAACACTCATTTCGATACGAGTTCAACCATACAAAAATTATCCAATTCCGATGTCAAATGGACCTTCAAATCTAAATTTTTCATTTTTGGAAAGTTTTACAAAAGTTCCAATTTCTTCCATCTAAATCTAAAATAAAGGATGAATACAGATATGGATTCATGAAATATAATCACTTTTGGTTATAGAACAATTACCCAATTCAAAATCGTGAAAATACACTTTTAAATCGTCCAAATCCGAGACTTAAAACTCAAAAATGAGTAAAATTGACGACTTCCGAATTTATGGGCTCTGCCCAGTCTTTTCCGTATCTGCGGACCATATTTTCGCACCTGCGAGCCGCATTTGCGAAGTGGGGCTGCCAGGCGAGGCCTCGCATCTGCGGAGGAAAAATGCACACCTGGGCTGCCTTCCGCTTCTGCGATCGTTGATTCCGCTTCTGCAGACCAGCGGGTGCGTTCAAGTTTCTGCACCTGCAGACTTTTGCCCGGCATGCCCAGGCAACTTCTGTGAGGGATGGCTCACTTCTGTGAGCTCGCACCTGCGATTGAAATTCTGCAGGTGCGATTACATGAGATGGCAGAAACCTTCAGATTTCATTCTAAGTCCAAATTCTATCTGTTAACCCTCCGAAACTCACCCGAGGCCCCCGGGACCTCAACCAAATATACTAAAAAGTCCTAAAACATAACACGGACTTACTCGGGGTCTCAAATCAAATCAAACAACATCGAAATTATAATTCACACCTCGATTCGAACTTTTGAGTTTCAAACTTTTCAATTTACAAAACTTGTGCCGAAACATGTTAAATGAATCCGGAATGGCTTCAAATTTGGCACACAAGTCATAAATGACATAACAGAGCTATTCCAATTTTCGAAATCGGATTCCGACCCCGATATCAAAAAGTCAAATCCGTGGTCAAACTGTTGGAAATCTTTAGCCTTTAAATTACTAGTTTTCGCTAAATGGTCATAACTTGAGCTAGGGACCTCCAAATTAAATTTCGGGCATACTCCCACGTCCCATATCACGATACAGACCTACCGAAACTGTCAAAACACTGATCCGGGTCCGTTTGCTCAAAATGTTGACCAAAGTCAACTTAGTTAAATTTTAAGGCTTTATTTCACATTTTAATCTATTTTTCACATAAAAACTTTCTGAAAAATTGTACGGACTGCGCATGCAAGTCGAGGAATGATAAATAGTGATTTTTGAGGTCTTAGAACACATAATTACTTATTAAATTTAAAGATAACACTTTGGGTCATCACAAGAGGCAAAATATTTTTATGAACAGTTAGAGGCCGCTAGTCATCCACTAAGGGAAGGGAGTATGCACTCTCAGTTGTCTGTTACGGTTAGATTATTAAGTATCAAATAAGATACCAATATTTTTCAAGCGGGAATGGATTCTTTCATTGGCCTTATGAGTAAACTAGTTGACCCAACTTTCAACATACCCGAAGATTTCTATAAGGCTAAAAGATTGGTTTCTAAGTTAGGACTCTAGTCTATGAGAATGGATTATTGTGAAGATGGTTGCATGTTGTATTATAAGGGTGATGCAGATTTAGAAAGTTGTAAATTTTGTGAAAAACCTCGTTCCAAACGGGTTTCCAACAGGAAGAATGTTACTGTGAAGTTGATGCATTATTTACCTCTTATTCTTAGATTAAAGAGGTTGTACGCATCGATGAGTTCCACTCCTCATATGAAATGGCACTATGAAAATAGAAGGCCACCCGATGTTATGTATCATCCTTCAGATGGGGAAGCTTGGAAATATTTTGATAGGACATATCCGGATTATGCTAGTGAACCGAGGAATGTTCAGTTGGGTTTGTGTGCTGATGGTTTCACGCCATTTTCTGTTTTTGCAACACCATATTCATGTTGGCCGGTCTTTATTACGCCGTATAATCTTCTGCCTGAAATGTGTATGACTAGTCCATATATTGTTTTAACTTGTGTTATTCCTGATCCCCGCAATCCAAAGAGTTTGATTGATGTATATTTGCAACCTCTGATTGATGAGCTAAAATAGTTGTGGTATGATGGAGTTGAGACATATGACATATCAACTAAGCAAAATTTTAACTTATGTACTAACTTAATGTGGACCATTAATGATTTTTCTGCGTATGGAATGCTGTTTGGGTGGATGACTGCTGGAAAGTTAGCATGTCCTTACTGCATGAAAAATGGTAAAGCGTTCACTTTAAGACATAGCCAAAAGCAGTCATGGTTTGATTGTCATCGTCAATTCTTGCCAGTTGATCATGAGTTCAGAAGGATGAAGAACGCATTCAAAAAAAATACAGTTGAACATGATTTGCCACCTCCAATTTTGTCCGGTGAGGAAATTTAGGAGAGGGTTCAGAATTTCACTAAAGTTACCGAGGCCCCACCTTCTAGATTTTCTGGATATGGTGTTATTCATAACTGGACAAAACAGAGCATATTTTGGGAGTTGCCATATTGGAAGGATAATCTTCTCCGACACAATCTTGATGTCATGCATATTGAGAAGAACTATTTTGACAATTTGTTCAATACAGTGATGGATGATAAGAATAAGACAAAAGATAACCTGAAGGCTAGACTAGACTTACAAGAATATTGCAGGCGACCTAAATTACATTTGCAGTCTGCGAACAATGGTATGGTGTTCAAGCCCAAGGCCAGCTACACATTCACTTTGGAACAAAGACGACAGATTTGTGAGTGGGTTACAAACCTAAAGATGCCCGAGAGCTATGCTTCAAACCTGGGAAAACGCGTCGATATGGTTGAAGGAAAGATAACTCATATGAAAAGTCATGACTGTCATATCTTTTTGGAAACCTTAATCCCTAGTGCATTTTGTGGTTTGCCTGAAAATATATGGAAACCCATCACAGAGATAAGTTTGTTCTTCAAAGACTTATGTTCTACCACATTAAGGGAAGAAAACCTATTTCAAATGAATCGGAACATTCCTGTAATCAGTAATAAGCTAGAAAGAATTTTTCTATGTGGTTTCTTTGATGTAATGGAACACCTTCCAATTCACCTTGTACACGATGTGCGACTTGGAGGGCCGGTTCAATGCAGGTGGATATATCCATTCGAGAGGTAATGATCAAACCTTGATTTATTCTTGTTTTTTCTTTAACGTTATCATCTAATATGACAATGTGCAGGACCATCAGCAAGTGTAACCAATTTGTTAAACAGAGAAATAAGATTAAAGGATCCATATGCAAAGCCTATATTGCAAAGAAAACTGCCCATTTTTGTACTTACTACTTCGACAGTCATTTGCCATATGCTAGAAATAGGCCCAATTGGCACAATGTCGTCATTGAGATTGATCCATTATATCCACCAATGTCCATATTCAATCAACCAGGCCGAGGTTCTAAATATCGAACAAAAAGGGGCCTAAGTAGTATGGAGCACAAATCAGCTTCAAATCATGTGTTGCTAAATTGATCGGAAGTTCAACCCTTTCTTAAGTAAGTATTGATGTAAGATTAATTTACATGGACTACTATTTAATTTGGTTGATGCAACTAACAAATAATTTTCAATGCGTCGCTCAGTGACTTCGTGAGTCAATTTGGCCATGATGTTGTATATTTTACATTTGAGACATGGTTTAAAGAGTGTGTAAGTGCATCTTACATACATTCTCACATGTGAATATACATACTTGGTCACTTGTGAATATACATTCTCACTTGTTATTTATTTAACACTACATGTAAGTCAATAATCCAAACAACAGTGTTAATCAATTTTTGAAAGACATATCTTAGGGACCTGCACCTACGGTTACAACTATGTCTATGTATTGTGTGAATGGTTACAAATTTCACACTGAAGAATGCTCCAAGTATTAAAAAGCAATAACCGTGGGGTGTGTGTCAAAGGTAGTGAAGGCAACAAGGATGGGGAAGATCATACTTTTCCGATGCAAGTGATTTGCCTAAACACCTAGAAGAGGTACAAATGTACACTCGCGGTACAACATAATTGAGGTTAATAAAAAGAGGGAGTATGATCGCTATGATCCTTTTATAATTGCAGAAAAAGTCAAGCAAGTGTACTATGCTCCATATCCGTTGCAGAGGGATAAGGTTGATTCGTTGGTTGTAATCAAAACTAAGCATGTTGGTAGAGTGGAAGTTGAGAATGTGCTAGATGTTGCTTACCAAAACGATACCTCAAGTGTTAACCAAATGGTGGATAATTAGTTAGAAAATGATTTGGAGATCCTCAATGCATATTAGAAGAAATTGATATGGAGGAAATAATAATCATTGAAAATGAGGATGTAGAATCACCTAGTGAAAACGAAAGAAGTGAAGAGGAAGAATTTTCAAACTAGGAAGGATACGTCAAAGACGACTAGCATGATAGTTTTTTCAAGTGCTCTCAACTTATATAGATTTATATTCTCAATTCTAACCTTTTCTTTAATTTATGCAGATGACCGGTAGGGGTCGAGGTAGGTCTAGGAAGGATAAGAGGCCTATTGATCATGATGATGGTGCTACACCCTCGCTTCCTTCCACTCCACACTTGCATCCCCCCACTGCTGATGGCCGGCAGCAATCTCCTAGGAACACATCTATTTCACCACATCCATCTACTCATCAGACTACCTACCATTCACCCTCCCAGTAGTATTCTTACCATTCTCCACCACAGGGCTATACCTCGCTTCCTCCATATGATCCTGCATGTAGTTACATGGGTCCATCGAGTCAGCAGTCACAGGGCCATGTGATACGCCCGTCATCTGCTTCATTTGCTTCATCACCAGCTAGATCGCATCCATCTAGATTTCAGCCAGCCGGATCCTAGCAGTGGTCTAGATCGCAGTAGGGGTCTAGATCGATACAGGGGTGTGGATCGCAGCCATCTTCATCAGCGAGCCCGTCTCCCTCTTCACAGAGTTCGTCTCCTAGCATTTCTAGACTTCTCCTTCGGGATAGTAGCTGAGCCAGTTGTCTCCCCTTCTGCGCATGCTTCAGATTCATCGGAGGATGATGATCCAGAGGAAGTGCGGTATGATCATTATCATAGGATAATCATCAGGCCTGAGGGCAATGGGTAAGATTTATTTATTACTTCTTTATTTTTGCTAAATTATAATATCTACTCTTGTTTACTTAATGTAATTGCTATGTTGCAGGTTCATACCTAATCATCGCACTACAAAGATAATCACTGAAGCTCTTGGCCGGTTCTACAATGCACCCTATGCGAATTGGAGTGACTTTCCACTGGAGGTCGTGCAACAAATTTTCAACCAATTTAAGGTTTTAATAAAATTCTTATCTATTTAAGCATTATATTAACAATATTTACATCTAACGTTACATACTTTATTTGCAGACTAAGTGTTCCTGGGAGGACCGGCATAACATTGAAATTCTTGCAATTTTTGTGTTCAAATGCCGTAAGAGATTATCTGATTCCTTCTCCTCTGCTCGAAAGAAGAGCAAGAAGCCTTCATGGGTTCTACCAGATATATGGGAGGATCTCCTGAGGCAGTGGACCACCGAGTAATTCGAGAAGAGGAGTGAACAGGGAAAGAAGGCCCGAGCATCTGAGAAGGGTAGATCCTTGCTCTGTGTGGGTGTAAGGAGCATGGGGATTGCGAGGAGATTACTGGTAATTCCTTAAAATATTTACATCTATTTTTATCGAACTATATGTATATATTTTAATTTAGTTAATATTAAAATACTACTATAAATGTTTGTAATATTATATAGTTAATAATTTTCTATCTTCTAAATAAAGGGTCGCTATAAGATTAATGTGTAGGAGTACACTCAGAGCTTGCCACCGAATGAGCAAGGCAAGCGACCACCCCTTTTAGACGAAGAAGCACAGAGGATATGGTTGGATGTTGTCAGTGGTCCTAATAAGGGGATAGCATACGGCCTTCCAGAGAGATCATTTCGACGCTACATGGCTGGATTGCAAGGTATAGGGACTTTCGCCCAAGGCGAGGCAATTGATAGGTCGACTATCTCATCTATGGAAAAGAAGATCGCAAAGCTGACAGCAGAGCTTGAAGAGACATAGGCTAGAGAACAAAAGAGAGATGAACAATTGGTACCCTTCAAGTTCAGCTACAAAAAAGGGACGAACAATTTAATCTCCTTTAAGGTCAGCTGGCCAATCTTCTTGCTAGTGGTGCTTTCCCCATTCCCCGGTCTCGTGAGCCTTCCCCATATGCTAATCCTTCTCGTCGTGATCCTTCAAACCATGCCGACGATGAAGGTTCTAGTAGTGAAGAGAAAGATGATACAATATAAAACACTCATTGAATGGTGTGTATTGCTAAACAAAGTCTTGAACTTGTGAACATTTAGTTGGGAATAGTTTTGAATGATGATTGTATTGTTGATATTATTTTGTTATTGAACATTTGTATAGTTGTTGTTGTGGTTGGAGTTGTTGTTGTTATTAGCATTGTTATTGGTTAATTATTGTTGTTGGTCAATTGTTGCTGTTGTTGTTAATTAATTATTGTTGTTGGGTTTTCAAATTATAGTTGAATGGCAGCACTGTAATGCTGCAATTATAGGATGAATATTGGTTGTAATTGGCAAGTTGTGTAGCTTAAAAGCAGGCATATTCTGCCTAGTTTTTATCCAGAAAACCGACCGAAGTCGGTCGAAAATCTCAATTTGTTTTCCCAGAAATTCAAAATTTCCGACCGAATTTCAAATGAAATCTCCAGATTCTTGAAATTTCCGACTGACATCGGTCGGAATTTTTGAATTTAAATTTATTTATTTATTAGTCTACCGACCGATTTCGGTCGCTTTTTTACAATTTACAAATAATTATAAAATTATTATATATTTAAAATTCCGACCGATGTCGGTCACTATTAGAAAAATAAATTAATAAAAAATTTAATCAATACCGACCGAAATTGGTCGGTATATTTAGTTTGGTTGTCAGTCAACGCGTTGAATATTGTGACCGTTTTCGGTCGGAAATTTGCGACCGATTTTGGTCGGAACACCTTAGCGACTATTATGTTTCAGAATAATTAAAAGCGGTCGAAAATCGGTCGGTTTTCCTCAATTTTCGACCAAAGTCGATCGGTTTTCCTTGACGAAATTACCCAATTTTTTAGTAGTGGCTCTAATTCCGTCACCGATTCATAAGTTAGGAGATTTGAGCCGTATAGTAGTAGGTAAAGTAAATGAGAAAAAGTTGTCGCAATTATGAGTCAAATAAAAAAGAAGAAATAAAAAGATTATAAACTTTATATAACATCACATGAGTGTTGAGTTTAATTTTACCATATACTCTCTCTATTAGTATTATTTCCGTCCACACTCTATCCATCCACGACTAACAAAAAATTTCAAGTTCGAGCTCATTACAGAGATCAAATGACTTATTAAAATTTAAATCACAAAACAATATCAAGATGCATCTGATTATTATCTTAGACAGAAGATGTGATGACCTAAAAGGTCATCTTTAAATTTAATAATTAATTTTGTGATCTAAGACCTTGAAAAGCACTATTTATCATCCTCGACTTGCGTGCGCAGTCCGTATAATTTTTCGGAAAGTTTTCATATGAAATATTGATTAAAATGTGAAATAGAGCCTTAAAACTCAACTGAGTTGACTTTGGTCAATATTTTGAGCAAACGGACTTGGATCAGTATTTTAACAGTTCAAGTAGGTCCGTATCGTGATTTGGGACTTGGGCGTATGCCCGAAATTTAATTTGGAGGTCCCTAGCTTGAATTATCGCCAGTTGGCGAAAACTAGAAGTTTAAAGGCTTAAAGATTTCAAAGTTTGACCATGTCACGACCCAAAATCCCAATCTGTTGTGATGGCGCCTATCTCGATACTAGGCAAGCCGATAATATCAATAAACCACAATTTCTTTTAAGTTTGAAGATATAATATTTAAATACAATACAAAATCCCACAAATACCGATACGAACTCTCCCCAAAAACTAGTGTCACTGTGTACATGAGCATCTAATATGAATACAAGTTTGGAAAATACGGTCCATAACAGTCTGAGACCAAATACTGTAATTTAGGAGATAGGGAAGGAGAGGAAAGGTTTGCGAAACACGGCAGCTACCTCAGAATATCAGAAACATCAACCGTGCGAAATAATCAACACCCGCTATGTCCAGAAGCACCTGGATCTACACACGAAGTGCTGGGTGTAGTATGAGTACAACCAACTCAGCAAGTAACAATAATAACTAAGGAACTGAATATAGTGACGAGCTACACAGTTATATTATTTCAGTAATTCCAGCAAAGAATAGACATGCTTTCAAGTCCAGCAGTTTAAGTCAAATCAATTTTTATAAAGTTCATGTTCATGTAATCCGGATATAGAATCTTTCAGAGAATTGCACAACATTGACAGATAGCAACTAAATTCAATAACAAATGAAAAGCAAGTACAGCCTCACAGGCAACAGTCACTCAACTCGTCACAACAGCTCAACCACTCGGCTCTCAGCCCTCAGCACTCACACTCAATGGGTACTCGCGCTCACTAGGGGTGGACAGACTCCGGAGGGGCTCCTACCGCCCAAGCGCCATAATTCGCACGGACAACTCATGTGCTGCACGGACAACTCATGTGCTATAATATCCTGCACGGACAACTCACGTGCCATATATCCTTACCTCACCGACAGGCCCTCGGCCTTACTCAGTCCTCAACCTCTCTAGTCTCTCAGGCTCTCGGAAATCACAAATATTAGCCCAAACAAAGGTAACATAGTGAATCAACAAATATCAAGAAATACTAAGGTATGATGCACAAGTAAAATCATGACTGAGTACAAGATAGCAATTATCAAATAATTCAACAAGTACGCTACCTCTGTGGGTCCCAACAGTACTATCACATAGCCTTAGCATGATTTTAAGATGATTTACAGTCAAATTTCTTCAACACAAAGAGAGCATATAACTAACAACAAGTTATTAAACTTTACAGTTTCACGGGACGAACCAAGTCACAATCCCTTCGGTGCACGCCCACACGCCCGTCACCTAGCATGTGCGTCACCTCCAAAATAATCACATGACACAAAAATATGGGGTTTCATACCCTCAGGACCAGATTTATAACTGTTACTTACCTCAATTTGAGCAATTCTTTATTCCAATAAGCCTTTGCCTCGCGAATTGATCTATAAATGCCTCGAATCTAGCCATAAGTAATTCGATTAAGTCAATAAAATTTATTGGAATTAATTCCATAAGAAAATACTAATTTTCCATAAAATTCCGAAATTTAGCTCAAAGATTGCCCGTGGGGGCCACATCTTAGAACCCGACAAAAGTTACAAAATCCGAAAGCCCATTCAACCACGAGTCTACCCATACCAATTTTACCAAAATCCGACCTCAACTCGACCCTCAAATATGCAAATCTTATTTCCAAATTTCTAAATTCAAATCTCAGACTTACACCTCCAACTCATGTAATCTAGTCGGATTATTCAATGATAATTCAATATTATGGAGTAGAAATGATCGCAAGGGACTTACCTCAAGTTTTCCTTGAAAATCTATCAAACATCGCCTCTCCTAAAGCTCCAGTTTGTCAAAAATGGCGAATATGACGAAGTCCCTTACTTTATAATTTTGCCCAGACAACCCTCGATCCTGGGCCTCGATTCTGACCCTCGATCCTGGCCCTCGATTATGTCCCTCGACCCTGGCCTCGATTATGACCCTCGATCCTGGCCCTCGATTATGGCCCTTGACCCTGGCCTTCGACCCTGCCTTCGATCGTGGCTTCAATCCTGGGCTCGATCATGGCCCTATTCAGGGCACGATTCAGGGCTCGATTCTGGGAGATTTCTGGCTCGATTCTGGGGGATTCTGGGCTTGATTTTTGGGCTCGATTCTCGGAGAAGGAACTTGCAGCAGAAGGAAATTGCAGTAGCCATTTTAGTCCACTTTTTGATCCGCTAACCATCCAAAACTCACTTGAGGCCCTCGGAACCTTAACCAAATATACCTACAAGTCCTAAAACATCATACGAACTCAGTCGAGTCTTCAAATCACATTCAACAACACTAAAAACACGAATCACACATAGATTCAAGCCTAACGAACTTTGAAACGTTTTATTTCTACAAACAACGTCGAAACCTATCACATCACGTCCGATTGACCTCAAATTTTGCACACAAGTCATAAATGACATAACAGACCTATTAAAATTTTTAGAATCGGATTTCGACCCCGATATCAAAAAGTCAACACCCCAGTCAAACTTTTCAAAAATTCAACTTTCGGCATTTTAAGACAAATTCCACTACGGACCTCCAAATAATTTTCCGAACAAGCTCCTAAGTCCAAAATCACCGTGCAGAGCTATTGGAATCATCAAAATTAAAATCCGAGGTCGTTTACACACAAATCCACATCCGGGAAACTTTTCTAACTTAAAATTTTCAATTATGAGACTAAGTGTCTCATTTCACTCTGATTTCCTTCCGGACCCGAAGCTACTAACCCGATAAGTCATAAATGAATTGTAAGGCATAAAGTGAGTAGTAAATGGGGGAATGGGTTTATAATATTCAAAATGACCGGCCGGGTTATTACATTCTCCCTCACTTAAACAAACGTTCGTCCTCGAACGGGTTTATAATAATACCTGGAGTCTCAAATAAGTGTGGATATTTGTTCCGCATCTCCTGCTCAATATCCCAAGTAGCTTCTTCGACTGGCTGGCCTCTCCACTGTACCTTCATTGATGTTATGTTCTTTGACCTTATCTTTCAAACCTGCCAGTCTAAATTAGCCACCGGCTCTACATCATAAGTCAAATTACTGTCCAACTGTACTCTACTAAAATCCAGAATATGAGACGAATCCCCAACATACTTTCGGAGCACGGATACATGGAACACTGGATGAACACTTGATATACTAGGTAGAAAGGCAAGTTCATAAGCCACCTCTCCAATTTTCTTAAGTATCTCAAAAGGCCCAATATACCGAGGGCTCAACTTGCCCTTCTTCCCGAACCTCAACACACCCTTCATGGGTGAAATCTTGAGCAGAGCCTTCTCCCCAACTATGTAAACAACATCACGAACCTTCATGTCATCATAACTCTTCTGTCTAGACTGTGCTGTGTGAAGCCGTTCCTGAATCACTTTGACCTTCTCTAAAGCATCCTGAACCAAGTCAGTACCCAATAGCCTAGTCTCACCCGGCTAAAACCAACCCACCGGAGAACGGCACCGTCTCCCATACAATTCCTTATATGGAGCCATCTGAATACTTGATTGGTAGCTGTTATTGTAAGCACACGCCGCGAGTGGCAGAAATTGATCCCAATAACCCCCAAAATAATGACACAAGCGCGTAGCATATCCTCTAATATCTGAATAGTGGTTGTCCGTCCGTCTGAGGGTGAAATGTTGTACTCAATTGAACCTGGGTGCCCAGTTCTAGCTGCAATGTTCTCCAAAACTGTGATGTAAACTGTGTGCCCCGATCTGAAATGATGGACACTGGCGCACCGTGTAGGCAAACAATCTCGCTAATATAAATCCCCGCCAACCGCTCCGAAGAATAATTAGTACCAACTGGAATAAAATGCGCAGATTTAGTCAACCGATCTACTATTACCCAAATAACATCAAACTTTCTCAAAGTCCGTGGGAGCCCAACTATGAAGTCCATGGTAATACGCTCCCACTTCCACTTCGAAATTTCAAGTTTCTGAAGTAATCTGCCCGATCTCTGATGCTCATATTTTACCTATTGACAATTTAAACACCGAGCTACAAATCCAACTATCTCTTTCTTCATCCACCTCCACCAATAGTGCTGCCTCAAATCCTGATTACATCTTCGCGGCACCTGGATGAATAGAGTACCGCGAACTGTGAGCTTCCTAGAGAATCATCTCACGCAAACCATCTACATTAGGCACGCATAGCCTACCCTACATCCATAATATATTGTCATCTCCAATAGTCACTTCCTTGACATCACTGTGCTGCACTATGTCCTTAAGGACAAGCAGATGTGGATCATCACACTGGCACTCTCTAATGTGATCATATAAAGAAGATCGAGAAACCACATAAGCCAAAACTCGATTCAGCTCGGAAACATCCAATCTAACAAACTAGTTGGCCAAGGCCTGAACATCCAAGGCTAAAGGTCTCTCTGCTACCGGTAAGTATGGCCTTATGACTCAAGGCATCGGCTACTACATTGGCCTTTTCGGCATGATAGAAAATGTTGATATCATAATCTTTAAGCAACTCTAACCACCTTCGCTGCCGCAAATTAAGATTCATCTGTTTAAACAAATATTGTATACTTCGATGATCGGTATATACCTCACACTGGACACTGTACAAGTAATGCCACCAAATTTTCAAGGCATGAACAATAACTGCTAACTCAAGATCGTGGACTGGATAATTCTTCTCATGCACCTTTAACTATCTCGACGCATAGGCAATTACCCTACCGTCTTGCATCAGCACTGTGCTGAGACCAATACGCGACGCGTCACAATACACAGTATAAGACTCTGAACCTGTAGGCAACACCAATACTGGAGTTGTAGTCAAAGGTGTTTTGAGCTTCTGAAAGCTCTCTTCACACTCATATGACCACCTGAACGGAGCACCTTTCTGGGTCAATTTAGTCATAGGCAATGCAATAGACGAGAAACCCTCCACGAAGTGACAATAATAACCGGCCAAGATGAGAAAACTCTGAATCTCAGTAACTGAAGATATCCTAGGCCAACTCTGAACTGCCTCTATTTTCTTCGGACCCACCTTAATGCCTTCACTGGACACTAAACTTTGGCATAAAGTCTCTCATCTCTCACCCTCTGTAATACAATACCCAAGTGTTGTGCATGCTCCTCCTGGCTACGTGAGTACACTAGAATATCATCAATAAATACAACTACAAATAAATCAAGATATGGTTGGAATACACTATTCATCAAATGCATAAATGTTGCTGGAGCATTGGTTACCCCAAAAGACATCACAAGAAATTCATAGTGGCCATAACGAGTTTTGAATGCCGTCTTTAGAATTTCCGAATCCCGAATTTTCAACTGGTGATACCCAGATCTCAAATCAATTTTGGAAAACACCCTTGCTCCCTGAAGCTGGTCAAATAAGTCATCAATACGTGGCAAGGGATATTTATTCTTAATTGTAACTTTGTTCAGCTGCCTATAATCAATGCACATCCGCATAGTACCATCTTTCTTTTTCACAAACAGAACCGATGCACCCCAAGGTGACACACTAGGCCTAATAAACCCCTTTTCAAGGAGTTCCCGAAGTTGCTCTTTCAATTCTTTTAATCAGCTGGTTCCATATGATTCGGAGGAATAGAAATGGGCTGAGTGTCCTACACCAAGTCAATACCGAAATCAATATCCCCATCGGGTGGGATACCCGGCAAGTCTGCAGGAAATACATCTGGAAAGTCTCGCACGACCGGTACTGAATCAATAATAGGAGTATCAGCATCAACATCTCTCACAAAGGCCAAATATGATAAACATCCCTTTCCAACCATACGTTGGGCCTTCAAATAAGAAATTACCCTGCTAGGAACAAAATCTAGAGAACCTCTCCATTCAACCTTTGGCAACCCCGGCATTGTCAATATCACGGTTTGTGCAAGACAGTCCAGAATAGCATTACATGGAGATAGCCAATCCATACCCATTATTACATCGAAATCAACCATACCGAGTAATAAGAGATCAACTCTAGTCTCCAATTCCCCAATAGTTACCACACACGACCAATACACATGGTCCACAATAATAAAATCGCCCACCGGTATAGACACACAAACAAGTGAAACTAAGGACTCACAGGGAATGTCCAGATAATGAACAAAATACGATAATATATATGAATAAGTAGATCTAGGGTCAAATAATATAGAAGCCTCCCTATGGCACACTGAGATAATACCTGTGATCACTGCATCTGAAGCAACAACATCTGGCCTGGTAGGAAAAGCATAGAATCGGGCCTGACCGCCACCTAACCGGCGTCCCCCTCTTGGACGACCCCTAGCTGCCTGACACCCACCCCGAGCTGGCTGGGCGGGTGGTGCAACTACTGGTGTTGATGCCGTCGGGCGAGAACTCTACTGTAGAGCCCCACTCAACAGCTTAGGACAATCTCTCTTGAAATGACCCAATTCTCTGCAATCGATACAACCCCTCCTCTGACGGAACTGCTGCTCATGATAACCCAAAGAATTACCTGTAGAAGCCTGAGCGGATGAGGCATGATGAGAACTCTGCGCTGGTAGTGCACTGAATGAAGACTGGCCTGAGTGAGCACTGTAAGAACCGTGCCTAGCTGATGCACCACGATGAGCTGGACGACCCATCTAAGAATGTCTGTAAAAACGACCCCTACCGCGGTAAAACTGACCCCCTGAATGAACACCGCTAAAACCACCCGAACCACGAGACCTATTAGCCTCCCTCTCAACCCGCTCCTGGCTGCGAACCATCTCAATCTGAATAGCAATGTCGACAACCTCATTGAAAGTAGCACCAGACACCCTCTCTCTACTCATGAGTAATCGTAGCTAAAAAGTGAGGCCATCTATGAACCTACTTATCCTTTCTCTGTCTGTGGGAATCAACTAGATAGCATGACGAGCCAATTCTGAAAATCTCATCTCATACTGTGTCACGGACATATCACCCTGATAAAGCTACTCGAACTGCATGCGCAGCTTCTCTCTGCGGGACTGAGGCACGAACTTCTCCAGGAATAGACCAGAGAACTGCTGCCAGGTAAGGAGTGCTGCACCGACTGGCCTACACCTCTCGTAAGCCTCCCATCATCTGAAGGCAGCCCTAGAAAACTGAAAAGTAGTAAACGAGACCCCACTGGTCTCTAGAATACCCGCTGTCCGAAGCATCCGTTGACACTTATCTAGAAAACCCTGAGCATCCTCTGACTCCGCACCACTAAATGGTGGGGGTCAAAGCCTCTCAAATCTCGCAAGTCTCCTCTGCTCATCATCTGCCATAACAGGAACTACCGGGGCCTGAGCAGCTGTAACTGGCTGGGCTGGTGGTGCCCCCGGTATATGAAGTCCATGTACTACCTAGTCTGGGGTACAAGCAACAAGGGTATGAGTACCTCCCCCAGCCTGAGAAGTTGCAGGTGCAGCCAGAGCCGAAACCACCTGAGCAAGACCAGTGCAAACTGTCAATATTTGGGCCAAAGTCTCTTGAAGGCCTGGAATCTCAATAGGCACATCTAGTGCCTGAGCTGGTCCTATCAGCTCAGCTATATCTGGAATCTGCTCCTGACCTGAAGCAACTGGTGATACTACATGTGCGGGTCTAACTGTGGTACAAGCTACACCCCTACCTCTACCTCGGCCCCAGTCTCTACCACGTCCCCGGCCTCTCGCGGCCCTAATTGGTGGCACTGTTGGTTGACCATCCGATCCGGTAGTACGTGTCCTCACCATCTGTGAGAGAATAGAATAACAGAAATTTAGTTTCCGGAATCAACAAATTCGCACGACAGAATACAAGAAAGTGAAATTTTTCTAAGGGTTTTGCAGCCTCTCGAAGATAAGTACAGACGTCTCCGTATTGATCCGCAAGACTCTACTAAACCTACTCATAATTCGTGAGACCTATGTAACCTAGGCTCTGATACCAACTTGTCACGACCCAAAATCCCAATCTGTCATGATGGCGCCTATCTCAATACTAGGCAAGCCGATAAAATCAATAAACTACAATTTTTTAAGTTTGAAGATATAATATTTAAATACAATACAAAATCCCAAAAATACTGATATGAACACTCCCCAAAATCTGGTGTCACTGAGTACATGAGCATCTAATATGAATACAAGTCTGGAAAATATGGTCCATAACAGTCTGAGACCAAATACTATAATTTAGGAGATAGGGAAGGAGAGGAAAGGTTTGCGAAACACGACAGCTACCTCAGAATATCAGAAACATCAACCGTGCGAAATAATCAACACCCGCTATGTCCAGAAGCACCTGGATCAACACACGAAGTGCTGGGTGTAGTATGAGTACAACGAACTCAGCAAGTAACAATAATAACTAAGGAACTGAATATAGTGACGAGCTACACAGTTATAGTTCATTTTCAGTAATTCCAGCAAAGAATAGGCATGCTTTCAAGTCCAGCAGTTTAAGTCAAATCAATTTTTATAAAGTTCATGTTCATGTAATTCGGATATAGAATCTTTCAGAGAATTGCACAACAATGACAGATAGCAACTAAATTCAACAACAAATGAGAAGCAAGTACAGCCTCTCAGGCAAGAGTCACTCAACTCATCACAATAGCTCAACCACTCGGCTCTCAGCCCTCAGCCCTCACACTCAAGGGGTACTCGCGCTCACTGGGGGTGTACAGACTCTGGAGGGGCTCCTACAGCCCAAGTGCCATAACTCGCACGGACAACTCACGTGCTATAATATCCTGCACGGACAACTCACGTGCCATATATCCTTACCTCAACAACAGGCCCTCGGACTTACTCAGTCCTCAACCTCTCTAGTCTCTCGGGCTCTCAAAAATCACAAAGATCATCCCAAACAAAGGTAACATAGTGAATCAACAAATATCAAGAAAGATTGAGGTATGATGCACAAGTAAAATCATGACTGAGTACAAGACAGCAATTAGCAAATAATTCAACAAGTACGCGACCTCTGTGGGTCCCAACAGTACTATCACATAGCCTAAGCATAATTTTTAACATGATTTACAGTCAAATTTCTTCAACACAAAGAGGGCATATAGCTAACAACAAGTTATTAAACTTTATAGTTTCACGAAACGGACCAAGTCACAATCCCTTTGGTGCACGCCCACACGACCGTCACCTAGCATGTGCGTCACCTCTAAAATAATCACATGACACAAAAATCCGGGGTTTCATACCTTTAGGACCAGATTTATAACGGTTACTTACCTCAATCCGAGCAATTCTTTATTCCAATAAGCCTTTGCCTCGAAAATTGGCCTCCAAACACCTCAAATCTAGCCATAAATAATTCGATTCAGTCAATAAAATTTATTGGAATTAATTCCATAAGAAAATACTAATTTTTCATAAAAACCCGAAATTTAGCTAAAAGATCGCCTGTAGGACCCACGTCTCGGATCCCGACAGAAATTACAAAATCCGAAAGCCCATTCAACCACGAGTCTACCCCTACCAATTTTACTAAAATGCGACCTCAACTCGGCCCTCAAATCTACAAATCTTATTTCCAAATTTCTAAGTTCAAATCTCCGATTTACACCTCAAAAGCATGTTACCTAGTCGGATTATTCGATAATAATTCAATATTATGGAGTAGAAATGATCACAAGGGACTTACCTCAAGTTTTCCTTGAAAATCTATCAAAAACCGCCTCTCCTCAAGCTCCAATTTGTCAAAAATAGCGAATGGGACGAAGTCCCTTGCCTTATAATTTTGCCTAGACAGCCCTCGATCCTGCCTCGATCCTGGGCCTTCGATCGTGTTCCTCGATCCTGGGCCTCAATCTTGGGACTCGATTCTGACCCTCGATCCTAGCCCTTGATTATGGCCCTCGACCCTGGCCTTCGATCGTGCCTTCGATCGTGGCTTCAATCTTGGCCCTCGATCATGGCCTTCAACCCTGCCTTCGATCGTAACTTCGATCCTGGGCTCGATCGTGGCCCTCGACCCTACCTTCGATCGTGGCTTCGATCCTGGGCTCGATCATGGCCTTATTCTGAGCACTATTCAGGGCTCGATTCTGGGAGGTTCTGGGCTCGATTCTGGGAGATTCTGGGCTCGATTTTTGGGCTCGATTATGGGATACGGAACTTGCAGCAGAAGGAAATTGCAGTAGCTATTTTAGTCCACTTTTTGATCCATTAACCATCCGAAACTCACTCGAGGCCCTCGGGACCTCAACCAAATATACCAACAAGTCCTAAAACATCATACGAACTTAGTCTAGTCTTGAAATCACATCCAACAACACTAAAAACACGAATCACACATAGATTCAAGCCTAATGAACTTTGAAACTTTTCATTTCTACAAAAAAAAAGCCGAAACCTATTAAATCACGTCTAATTGACCTCAAATTTTGCACACAAGTCATAAATGACATAACAGACCTATTAAAATTTTCAGAATTGGATTTCGACCCTTAGTAAGTGTCAAAGTCGGCCATCTCATCTCTACCACTTCGAGATTAGGCTTGATACTTACTGGGTACACATTGTTTACGTAATCATACTACACTTGCTGCACTTTTTGTGCAGGATCTGAGGCAAGTACTAGTGGGGGACCTATCGCCTTACACCCACATTATCCAGGGGCATAGTGGTAAGCTGCCTTTCTGAGCCGTTCTGCAGTTACCAGTGTCTCTCCTTGTATTTTTCATTCTGTCTATTTTTATTTCATACAGTATTTGAGATTTTGTAAAATCTACTAGATGCTCATGCACTTGTGATACCAGGTCTTGGCACACACATTGGTAGAATTTAGTGTCTTATTATTTTTTTTGGATTTAAATTTTATCGATATATGTTTAATTTATTAGTTGGCTTGCCTAGCTATAGTGTTGGGCGCCATCACGACCTATAGGTGAAATTGGATCGTGACAAATAATACAATAAATAATAATTTATCAATTGGGGGGAGAACATGCTAAGGGAAATGATATAATAATTTCAGCAAGAGAAGTGTCACTTAGCAACCAATTAATTCAACAACAATAAAATGAGCAAATGATAATATGTAAGTGGCACGACACCACCCTTCGTGCTTTTACACTCTTCCTTACCATGACAATGATAATATGAATAATTAAAATGGCACGGCATCACCCTTCGTGCTTTTACACTCTTCCTTGCCATGAAAATAATAATATAAATTCGGAAGAGTATTTAAATGTGGGGATATACACTTATCAATCAATTCAATACCAGAATACCGACTTCACCCTCCAAAATATTCAACAATAATTAAATGAATAATAATTTCACGATTAATGATCAAATAATCAATAATAAACTTAAGCAGGAATATCTTAATTAAATAGACAATTATTCACAATAAACAAATTCCACTTGCATGCTTTGACTCAACCACAACGCATAAGTACTCGTCACCTTACATATACATTGTACCCGCACATTAAATCATGTAGCAAATAGACAAATAAATTCTACTCACTCAAGTCAAGGTTAACCACAATACTTACCTCGCTTGCAACCAAATTAAACAATCCAATAAACCTTTGCCTCGCGAATTCATGTATGAAATCTTTAAATCTAGTCAAAACAATTCACTATACTCAATACAAATCGTAGGAATTAATTCCATATGAATTTACTAATTTTTCGGATTAAAATCCAAAATTCATCTCAAAAATTATTAAAGGGGCCCACGTCTCGAATCTCGAAAAAACTTACGAAATCCGAACACCCGTTCCGACACGAGTCTAACCATATAAAAAATAATAAATTCCGATGTCAAAATGGACTTTCAAATCTTAATTTTTTGTTTTTGAAAAGTTTTACAAAAATTTCTATTTCTTCCATCTAAATCCTAAATAAATGATGAATATAGATATGGATTTATGAAATATAATCACCTTTGGTTATAGAACACTAACCCAATTCAAAGTCGTGAAAAATTCCCTTGGAATCGCCTAAGTCTGAGACTCAAAACTCAAAAATGAGTAAAAATGGCTAATTTCCGACTTTATGGGTTATATCCAGGCCTTTCCGCATCTGCGGACGCTCGACCGCATCTGCGATTTCCGTTTTTGCGGAAATGGGGCCGTTTCTGCGGGATGGGGCGCTTCTGCGGACAAGAAGCCGCTTCTGCGGCTTCGCAGATGCGGCAAACGTTCAGCACCTGCGCACACTACCCAACCCCTTCCCTTTCGCTTCTGCGAGCTCGCATCTGCGCTCTAAAATCCGCAGGTGTGATTACACCAGAAGGCCAAAAATTCAGATTTTTCCTTAAGTCCAAATTTTGATCCGTTAACCATCCGAAATCCAACCGAGACCCCCGAGACCTCAACCAAATATACCAATAAGTTCTAAAATATAACACAGACTTACTCGGGGTCTCAAATCACATCAAACAACATCAAAATTACAATTCACACCTCGATTCGAACTTTTAAGTTTTCAAACTTTTCAATTTACAAATCTTGTGCCGAAACATGTTAAATGAGTGCGGAATGACTTCAAATTTGGCACACAAGTCATAAATAACATAACGGAGCTATTCAAATTTTTAGAATCGGATTCCAACCCCGATATCAAAAAGTCAACTCTGTGGTCAAACTTGGAAATCTTTAGCCTTTAAATTTCTAGCTTCTGTTAAATGATCATAACTTGAGTTAGGAACCTCCAAATTAAATTTCGTGCATACGCCCAAGTCCCAAATCACGATACGGACCTACCAGAACTGTCAAAATACTGATCCGGATCAGTTTGCTTAAAATGTTGACCAAAGTCAACTCAGTTGAGTTTTAAGGCTCTTTTTCACATTTTAATCAATTTTTCATATAAAAACTTTCCGAAAAATTATACGGACTGCGCACGCAAGTCGAGAAATGATAAATAGTATTTTTCGAGGTCTTAGAACACAGAATTAATTATTAAATTTAAAGATGACCTTTTAGGTCATCACATGCCACTAATTTTATTGAGCTACCCTTGCATGCACACTATATATTTTTATATGCTCGTGACATTTTTATCACGATTTTGGTACATATAGAAACAGTACAAAGATTCTACTGAAAAGGATCTCAATATATATTTGCACCACAACAACAATAGTGTAGGAATAATTTTCAAATAGGTGCCTTTCATATTTCAATTTGAAGTATAGCTGGTCTTTTCTGCACAAAGTATGGCTAATTTTAACTAGTAAAGTAGTTCTTAAATGGTCCATCTCGCTTGACCACCATTTCAGACTAGTAGTTTCATTATTTTGATAAGTAATTATTGTTTTTATTTGCTAATTTACGTTTTGTTTTTATGTACAGAACCAAAGATGAGTGGAGGTGCAAGTTCATCCCAAAATTACAGAGCTTAAAAATGATTACATGAAACGTTAAAAACAATTCAAAAAGTGATGAGGACGAAAACATGTATGCCAAAAAAAAAAAAACAGGTCTACCAAACGTATTAAAGAAAGAGAAAACAAAAATTTAACGATAAAAAATGTATTGGCCTCATTATCTCCGCACATAGTTATTCCGCAAGAGGTAAGTGAAGCTCTAACATGGGACAACACAAGAATTCAAGTTGTGTCCATGGATATAGGCGTCATTATGGTTTTTGCTATGGTTTTTGCTGTGGGATAAAGAATATGTCAAGTGTGTCAGTTGTGAGCATATTACGAACGGTAACGATTTATGTCTAAAATCAGAATTTAGTTTAGTTAGTGATCCAAGCTTCAAATTCAAATTTTGTGGAGTGTATGGAGATTCAAAAGATGACTTTGAGTTTTTTGTAGAAAATCTACAGCTGGCTCAAAGCACCAACCCATGGATTCTAATGGGGATGTCAATCTTACCGCAAATTCTTTAGAAGGCAGAAGTTATTTACTTTATCCGGAGCAAAAAATAAAGAAACACTGGGCGGCATTTCTACAGTTCTTGCGTCTAACACATGTTGTAGATGTGCAGTTTCTAAGTTAGTAAGGAAATAGAATGACTATCTAAGTTAGATAGTGTTATTTGCAATCGAGATTTTGAGAGTTTTTTTAAGAAGCATGAGATAGAGACCTTTACAAGCAGTCTTTCTGACCACGAGCCAGTACAAGTAAGGTGGACATTTCAAAGTAAATAAATGTAATAGAAAGGGGTAGGAGGAAAAATCGGGAGGCAAGAGGCTTTTTCCTTAATGAAGATACGTTAGCCGAGAGCTTGGGATCAGAGTAGTGAGTACTTTTTTACCCATTGATTAGTGAGTATTACATATGACAATTATGGTAAATTTCATATTCTAGATTATTATATGGTGTTATTTTAGTATATATTATATTGGTTGTCAATATGTACGCCTTTGTTTGTACTGTATTTTGTGAATGTAATTTAGTTAAACAGTGTTACCGATTCACATTCATAATAATGTCAGTTTAGCCTATTAATAAATAGCCGTAAAGGCTAATCTGTGATTAGTAGATGACAGAAACTAGAATAGGGAATTCGGAGGAAGATTGGCCATACCAATTGCAAGAGAAACTGGATGAATACCATATCTGACTGCAATCTCTAGGTGTGACTACAAAATGAGTAAAATTTATTACAAAGGTAAAATTCAATTGGTACGTCACATAAAACTAAGAAAAATCAAATTGCTTTAGTGAAGACAATATCAAACTATAGGAACAGACATAAGAGGACATATTTTAAGGTCTTAACAATAAAAGGTATGCAACTACATAGCGAAACTATATCAAAAACATGAGAGAATTTGTTTATTGCAGAAGAGCATCCTCCTCCTCTTTTTCAAAGAATTCCTAGAAGTTTGGGTTCTATTGCCAAGCAGAAAAGGAACAAACTGATATTAGGTCTCACACACATACTTATTAAGTGTTGCATCATTTTTGTACAGAAAACAGTGGTCTTTCTCTGCAAATATTGTGTTTTTTTTCTTAATAACAGTGATGTCTTGGACCAGCTTTTGCACACATCGACTAATTTTACGGGTTACCTGCTACCTTCAAACCAGCATAGGTACCGGGTAACTCTATCCATCAAGGCTTAGTCAGATATGGTTGTATACGGTCGAAATAGATTTCGGCCTTCGTATGACTGATCGAGGTCAATGATCGAAGAAAGACTTCGTAATATCGAGATGGCTTCCAAAGATGGTACAAACGAGCTTCAGATTTCGGGTATAGGTCAAACACCGAATTCAAAGTTATTATCGAGCTCGGGTCCAAATCGAACTATGATGAGATGATTTCGAGCTTAAGGGGCAGAGGCCAACCGGGACAGAGTCCGAATCATCACCTGATCCCGAATCCATATCGAGTTCTAGAAGCAATACCGACCAGCACCGTGGCCGATCGAGCTCGAGCTCACAGACAAGAGCCGTTACAAACACACTGAGGGAGAGAATCTCGGCGAAAATTAGGGGAAAGCTGATTTATCATGGGTTCTCCACTATATATTTTTAAGTATATCTAAAGTAGGATCCTCCACTATAAAGAGGATGGCTACATTTCTGTAGAAGACAGTTTTTTGCCAATATTGTAATTCAAGCACCATATACTTCTATATTGAAGAATTATTCTTTTAAGCTTCCTTAATTGATTCATTTTGCTTAGTCCTAAAAATCATCTTCTTTCCAACCTCGTTTATTTTGCATCCTTTGCAATCCATATTTGATATTTCTATTATCCTTACGATTTGTATTAAGCTATATCACATATCCTTAGAACTACGTACAAATTCAACTCCTATCCGTTTTTCGGGTAAACAGTTTGGCGCCCACCGTAGGGCTAAGAATAACAGTGATTATTTGATACGAATCTGCAAAAACACACCGTTTTGCGCTTGTTTCTGAAAGTATCTTGGATTTCGGATTAGCAACGACTAACTACCAATCAAATGGCCTCACCTATCGACAACGAAGCCGGTCTTCAAGATGAGAACAACAACTTGGCACCCAGTATCGAAAGACCACTTGTCAACACCGTTGGAGCTCGAATCGAAGTGCTGATAGATATCAATTCGCATGTGGTCATTGAGGCGAACCTACATTCTGAACCTGAAAATAGCATTCATGGTGGCACTCGGTCTGCAGCTCGAGATACCCATAACGTCGAGGAAAACAGCGTCAGCTTGCGTATGATTTTCAAAATGTTGCAAGGTCAACATGCGGCAATAGCTCAGTTGCAAAGCCAAACCCAGCTACCGAGCAGGCCGGAGCCCAGTCCACCTCGAGAAATCGCCAACAGAACGGAGCCATCCATAGTGAGGTCAAATGAGCAAGTATCGAGGACTACTCCCGAAATTGCTAAAATACTCGAGGAGCTCACAAAGCGAATCGAAGCCAACGATAAAAAAGTAGAAACATTTAACTCCAAGGTCGATCAGATCCCGGGAGTTCCATCAATGATAAAAGGGTTGGATTCCAAAGAATTCGTGCAAAAACCTTTTCCCTCGAGCGCAGCCCCAAAATCGATCCCCAAAAATTTCCGTATGCCCGAAATTTCAAAATATAACGGAACGACCGACCCCAACGAACACGTCACTTCTTACACGTGTGCCATTAAGGGCAATGATTTGGAAGACGATGAAATAGAATCTTTGTTGTTAAAAAAATTCGGAGAGACCCTCTCGAAGGGAGCAATGATTTGGTATCACAACCTACCACCGAATTCCATCGACTCGTTTGCCATGTTAGCAGATTCTATTGTAAAAGCACACGCCGGCACCATAAAAATTGCAACAAGGAAATCGGACCTTTTCAAGGTAAGACAAAATGATAACGAGATATGAGGGAGTTCGTATCTCGTTTTCCAATGGAATGAATGGATCTGCCACCAGTCACAGACGATTGGGTTGTTCAAGCTTTCACTCAAGGCTTGAAAGAACGAAGTTCGACGACTTCACGGCAGTTGAAACATAACCTGATCGAATACCCAGCCATCACGTGGGCCGACGTGCACAATCGGTACCAATCAAAAATTAGGGTCGAAGATGATCAGTTGGGGTCTGAACCTGCTGCTCGAAGGGATATTAATCGAGAACAAGGTCCGATCAGGGATAGATACCGACCTTATAACGGAAACCACAAAATCGGTGAATCGAGACATAATCCCGGACAAAATAACAAAAGAAGTGATCGAGGTCAAGGGTCCCGGGGACTGATGAACAGAAGTAGGTTTGACAGGCCTACCGGATCTAGGGAAGCGCCTCGGTTATCGGAGTATAACTTCAGCATCGATGCATTCGCCATCGTGTCGGCTATCAGATGCATCAAAGATACTAAATGGCCTCAACCCATGCAGACCGATCCTGCCCAGAGGAATCCCAATCAAATGTGCGAATATCGTGGCACCCATGGCCACAAAACGGAAGATTGCAGGCAACTAAGAGAGGAGGTAGCCCGTTTATTCAACAAAGGGCACATTCGAGATTTTTTAAGTGATAGGGCGAAGAACCATTTTATAAACAGGGATTTCAGCAAGCAAAACAAACAAGAAGAACCACAGCACGTCATTCACATGATCATCGGCGGCGCAGATACCCCTCAGGGACCGGTGCTTAAACGCACTAAGACATCGATTGTGAGAGAAAAGCAATCTCGAACTCATGATTACACACCCATAGGAACTTTGTCCATCAATGATGAAGTTGCAGAAGAAGTCATACAACCTCATAACGATGCATTGGTAATATCCGTACTTTTGAATAATACTAAAGTTAAGCATGTGTTAATTGATCCAGGTAGCTCAGCCAACATCATTAGATTGAAGGTCGTAGAACAGCTTGGTTTACAGGACCAGGTAGTTCTTGCAACCCTGGTTCTAAACGGATTCAATATGGCATGTGAAACTACCAAAGGCGAGATAGTTCTACCGATAAACGTGTCCGAGACCATCCAAGAAATGAAGTTCCACGTAATCGAAGGAGACATGATGTACAACGCTTTTTGGAAGGCCATGGATCCACAACATGAGAGTTGTACCTTCGACCCTACACCAGGTCCTCAAATTCCCAACATCAAAGGGAGTCAAAATAGTGTACGGAGAACAACCGGCCGTAAGAGAAATGTTTGCCGTCGAGGACTGGCCCGAACGGAAGGTATACCTGGGAACGGGGTTGACCCCCGAACTCAGGAAAAAACTTATTCAATTTCTTATCGATAACGTAGATTATTTTGCCTGGTCCCATTTAGATATAAAAGGGATCCCACCGGTTATAACGACGCATCGGCTAAGCTTGGACCCTAGGTTCAAACTGATGAAGCAAAAGAGAAGACCCCAGTCCGAGGTAAAGCACACATTCATAAAGGAAGAGGTAACCAAACTTCTCAAGATAGAGTCCATTCGGGAGGTGAAATATCCTCAATTGCCAGCCAATGTAGTTGTAGTGCCTAAACAAGGGAACAAACTTAGAATGTGTGTAGATTATAAGGATTTGAACAAAGAATGCCCCAAAGATTCCTTTCCGCTGCCCAACATCGATCGCATGATTGATCCCACAGCCGGCCACGAGATCCTTACCTTTCTCGATGCCTATTCCGGGTATAATCAAATCCAAATGAACCCGGAAGACCAGGAAAAGACTTCATTTGTCACCAAATATGGAACATATTGTTATAATGTGATGCCCTTCGGGCTAAAAAATGCAGGAGCTACTTACCAACGCCTAGTAAATAAAATGTTCGAGGAACAAATAGGTAAGTCAATGAAAGTTTATATTGATGACATGCTAGTTAAGTCCCTACGCGCAGAGGACCATTAGAACCATTTGCAGGAAACATTCGAGATTTTAAGGAAATACAACATGAAGCTCAACCCCGAGAAATGTGCTTTCTGGGTCAGTTCAGGAAAGTTCCTCAGCTTCATGGTGTCAAATCGGGGGATCGCGATTAACCCCGATAAAATCAAGGCCATCGAAGACATCGCCATCGTGGACAACATGAATGTCGTACAGAGGCTAACGGGACGGATTGCAGCCTTAGGCTGATTCATTTCAAGGTCGTCAGATCGAAGTCACAAATATTTCTCTCTACTCAAAAAGAAGAACGATTTCGCTTGGACCCCGGAATGCCAACATGCATTAGAGGAATTAAAACGATATCTATCGAGCCCACCACTGCTTCATACTCCAAAAACAAACGAAACACTGTGCTTGTACTTGGAAGTATCGGAAATCGCGGTAAGCGGTGTCCTAGTTCGAGAAGAGCAAGGTACGCAATTTCCCGTTTATTATGTAAGTCAAACCTTAGGAGAAGCAGAAACTAGATATCCGCACCTAGAAAAATTGCCAATTGCACTGATAAGCGCCTCTAGAAAGTTAAGACCGTACTTTCAATGTCACCATATATGCGTATTAACCACTTACCCGCTTCGTAATATTTTGCACAAGCCCGAACTATCAGGCCGATTGGCCAAATGGTCCGGCAAACTCAGTGGGTAAGATATCGAATATCAACCACGTACGGCCATCAAGTCTCAAATTTTAGCAGACTTCGTGGCCGATTTTACATCGACCCTCGTACCCGAAGTCGAAAAAGAACTCTTATTGAAATCAGGTACGTCATCGGGGGTATGGACCCTTTTTACGGACAGGGCTTCGAACGTGAAGGGGTCCGGGCTAGGCATCATTTTAAAGCCACCCACGGGTAGCACTATTAGGCAATCTATCAAAACTACTAGATTAACTAACAACGAGGCCGAGTATGAGGCCATGATTGCAGGTCTCGAGCTAGCTAAAAGCTTGGGAGCAGAAGTCATTGAAGCCAAGTGTGACTCTTTGCTGGTGGTAAATCAAGTAAACAAAACATTTGAAATTCGAGAAGATAGAATGCAAAGGTATTTAGACAAACTGCAGGTCACTTTGCACCATTTCAAAGAATGGACTTTACAGCATGTTCCACGAGAGCAAAACAGTAAGGCTGATGCACTTGCAAATTTGGGATCATCGGTCGAGGAAGGCGAGATAAGCTCGGGGACTGTCGTTCAACTCTCGAGATCCGTGATCGAAAAAGGTCATGCCGAGATAAATTCTACTAGCTTAACTTGGGATTGGAAGAATAAGTATATTGAATACTTAAAGAATGGAAAGCTCCCATCGGACCCTAAAAGTTTGAGGGCCCTACAAACCAAAGCTGCTCGATTCACATTGACTGCAGATGGAACGCTATACCAAAAGACATTCGATGGACCATTAGCAGTATGCTTAGGTTCAGGAGACACCGATTACATCCTACGTGAGGTGCATGAGGGCACTTGTGGAAATCACTCCGGTGCCGATTCATTAGTCCAAAAAATAATCAGGGTAGGGTATTATTGGATCGATATGGGCAAAGATGCAAAGGGGTTTGTTCGAAAATGTGACAAATGTCAAAGGTTTGCACCAATGATCCATCAGTCCGGAGAGCAACTTCACTCAGTCCTATCCTCATGGCCATTCATGAAATGGGGAATGGATATCGTCGGCCCTCTGCCATCTGCCCCAGGTAAAGCTAAGTTCATTTTATTTATGACTAACTATTTCTCTAAATGGGTTGAAGCACAGGCATTCGTGAAAGTAAAATAGAAAGAGGTTATAGATTTTATCTGGGATCATATCGTATATCGATTCGGAATACCTACCGAAATAGTATGTGATAATGGGAAACAGTTTGTCGGCAGCAAAGTGACGAAATTCTTCGAAGACCACAAAATAAAAAGGATATTATCAACACCGTATCACCCCAGTGGGAACGGACAGGCTGAATCAACGAACAAAACTATCATTTAAAACATAAAGAAGAGGATGAACGATGCTAAAGGAAAATGGAGAGAAATCCTACCCGATGTCCTTTGGGCATATCGAACAACATCAAAATCTAGTACGGGGGCAACCCCGTTCTCCTTAGATATGGCTCCGAAGCCTTGATTCCAGTCGAAGTTGGGGAACCTAGTGCCAGGTTTTGATATACAATAGAAGAGTCAAATAACGAGGCTATTAACACTAGCCTTGAATTATCGGATGAAAAACGAGAAGCTGCTCTCGTTCAATTGGCCTTCCAAAATTGGCGAATCGAAAGATACTTTAATCGAAGAACCAAGCTTCGCCATTTTAAACTTGGGGACTTAGTGCTAAGGAAAGTCACCCTCAGTACCCGAAATCCAAACGAAGGAAAACTAGGACCGAACTGGGAAGGACCGTATCAGGTTCTCGAAAACATCGAAAAAGGATCATACAAGCTCGGTATGATAAATGGCAAACAACTATCAAGCAATTGGAACATATCGCACCTAAAATGATACTACTGCTAAGGTACAACCCTCCCATATTCATTTACGTTTCGAAACTAACCCCTGCAGGAGTCCGATCAAGAGCTAGGATGGATCCTTTAATACAAAGCCCTAGGTCTGAAAGCACACGTTGCACTCTTTTTCCCTTAGACCGGTTTTATCCCAAATGGGTTTTTCGTTAAGGTTTTTAATGAGGCAACCAATTATCGTGCTATACTTAGAAATAATTCGACAGTATCCGAGGCCTCTTTACAATCTACCTCGAATACTTGGGGGGCATTAGCCCTCAAATATATCAAGTTCTGATGCAAGAAAGTTATTTCATAACACCAGGGTTCCAATAGGAAAGGTTGTAAGAGCCAAAAGGTCAAAACGAACCATGCTCATATAGTTGGCTCGAGCCCTCAGTTATTTCGTAACAACAAGGTTCCAATAGGAAAAGTTGTAAGAGCCAAATGGTCAAGACGAACCATGCTCATGTAGTTGGCCCGAGCCCTGACGCAAAACATGAACACATGTATAATGACTTGCAAAGAAAGTTCTCTTCTTTACTGTTATCTTATATCTAAGAAAAATTCCTCTATCTCGAGATTTATTTTGCAAACATGATTGAGTTCGAGCAAGCACTCACTTGACTATTATGCCTACGGGCTACATTACTTCGAGTTCGAAACATTCACTCGACTAATAAGCCTACGGGCTATTCTTATTCCGAGTTCGAGCAAGCACTCACTCGACCATTATGCCTAAGGGCTACATTACTTCGAGTTCGAAACATTCACTCGACTAATAAGCCTACGGGCTATTCTTATTCTGAGTTCGAGCAAGCACTTACTCGACCATTACACCTACGGGTTACATTACTTCGAGTTTGAAACATTCACTCGACTAATATGCCAACATGCTATTCTTATTCCGAGTTCGATCAAGCCCTCACTCGACCATTACGCCTACGGGCTACATTACTTCGAGTTCGAAAGATTCACTCGACTAATAAGCCTATGGGCTATTATTATTCTGAGTTCGAGCAAGCACTCACTCGACCATTACGCCTACGGGCTACATTACTTCGAGTTCGAAACATTCACTCGACTAATAAGACTACGGGCTATTCTTATTCTGACTTCGAGCAAGCACTCACTCGACCATTATGCCTACATGCTACATTAGTTCTAGTTCGAAACATTCACTCGACTAATAAGCCAATGGGTTATTCTTATTCCGAGTTCAAGCAAGCCCTCACTCGACCATTACGCCTACGGGCTACATTACTTCGAGTTCGAAACATTCACTCGACTAATACGCCTACGAGCTATTCTTATTCTGAGTTCGAACAAGCACTCACTCGACCATTATGCCTACGGGCTACATTGCTTCGAGTTCGGAACATTCACTCGACTAATATGCCAACGGGCTATTCTTATTCTTAGTTCGAGCAAGACCTCACACGACCATTACGCCTACGAGCTACATTACTTTCAAAGTTCAAATCATTCACTCGACTACTAAGCCTACGGGCTATTTTTATTTCGAGTTCGAGCAAGCACTCACTCGACTATTATGCCTACGGGCTATATTACTTCGAGTTCAAATCACTCACTCAACTAATAAGCCTAAGGACTACATCATACTTCAAGTTCAAACAATCACACAACTCGACTACTAAGCCTATGGGCTACCTTATTTCAAGCTTGAGTAAGCATTCACTCGGTTATAAAGGCTACGAAGTCCAAATTCGATCAAATTGCCTAAATGCTGATGAAAACATTCATAAGGCATGAATAAAATCTTCACAAGGCAGGAAACAAAATAGAAGCAAGTCGGTAAAATAAAAAGATATTTATATATATATACAAGATTGTTTACATGATTGATTGCAACATAGAAACTAAGGGCTATGTTTCTTGGCTATCTCCGGGAGCGGTCTCTTCTCCACCGGGCTCCCCCCATTATCGGACCCGCTCTTACTCCCATCATCATCATCATCGTCATCATCGAAAGCTAAGGCTTCATCATGGGCTTCGAGTTCTTTGGCCGTTTTTATCTCTTCAGCGAGGTCGAAACCTCGAGCATGGACGGTCTCGATTGCCTCTCTTGCTTGGACCTAGGCAGCTTCAGCATCGGCCCGATAGACGGCCACGAGTGCATCTGCATCGGCCTTCGCCTTTTCAGCGTCAGATTCGGCCTTGGCAAGTTCAGAGGCCAACCGAGCCTCGAGCTCCTTTATTCTTCTTGCTTGAACCGAGCCTTTCTCCTTTATACTTTGAAGTTGGTTTTTGGCCGATGATAATTGGGCTCGAGCAGCTTCTTTCTCTGCAGCAAAACAGTCCATACCTTCTTTCCACTTCAAAGACTCCGCTTTTATCACATCGACCTCCTTACGGAGTTTTCCAATCATCTCAATTTTCTGCTGCAGCTGTGAGACCGAAAAATTAGCCATCGTTCCGGTATCGAGCCCATAGGCTTTTAAAAGTATCATTACCTGCTCGAATTGATCGGTCTGATCTTGGTGAGCCTTGTCCAACTCAGCTCGTAGGTCTTTTATTTTCTCTCCCCTTTGCCCTAAGAGGAGTTTAAGGGAGTTCCTCTCCTCCGTAACCCATTGATGATCGGCCTCATATCGACACAGCTTGGTTCAGGACCGAGAACATGCTTCTCGGTGAACTGTCGTGGCTTGCAAAGAAAGAAGAAATGAAGTTAGAAAAGAAAAGCAAACATAAAGGTAATGCCAACAAAATAATTTAAGGCGTACCTGATTCAAAGCCTGATGCACTCTATAAAAATGATCCGATACGTCACTTGTACCGGTAGCATCCTCAACACCGGTAAACAGGTCACAAAAAGGATCCTCTCCATCATGAGGAATGTCTAGTTCGAGGGCCCCCAAAGCTTGGGCTTCCCGAATTGCCTTTGCAGAAAAAGCAGGGAAGGTGGGCGAGTCTTCGATTGCTACTTCCCCAAGTGAATCACTTAGAGCATTCTCTTCGGTTCGAAGAGATTCAGGGAGAGCTCCCTCAGACATATCCCCCGTCCGTTGGCTTTGATGGGAAGCATATTCGATCTCCATCAACTCGGGGACTCTGCCCGAACCTTCCTCCGATATATCTTCAGTTCGAGGCGGAGCCTTATGAACCACCATCGACCCAGCTACCTGGGGAACGTTGGTGGTCTTCTTCGTTCGGGCCGCCAGCGCGAACCCGTCGTTTTCTTCTTCTTCGTCGTCTTCATCCCTTAGACGCAAAAGTGATTCTACGGTGAAAGGAATGGTGTTCTTGTTCGACTTACGAGCCGTCCTCTTCTTCGGTTTTGGATCTTCGGGAACGGAGGCTCTTTTCCTCTTATTATCTTTCACCGGCTTTGGGACAGAGGCCAAAGCCTCTTCCTCAATGGACGAGGGCCTCAAAACCGCATCTTTGCCCACACCTACATACGGAAAATTTTATTAAAGTGTATGGAAAGCATTTTGTTCGAACTACCAAAAAATACGAGAAAAGGGCTTACCATGGTTTTTGGCCTCCCATCAGCCCTTTGAAAAGTCACACCATGAGCGCTCGGCATATGCGGAGGTCGAAACCAGATCCCGTACCCAGTTCTTGAGATCGGGAACTGTGCCGGGCATCCAGGGAACCGCTGCATCGCAAAAGGGAGATATCGGTGAGAAAAGAAATGAAAGGACAAAATAGTAGGATATAACAGCTAGAATTACACTTACACTTCATTTTCCACTCCTCGAGAAAAGGCATCTTTTCAGTCGAAATCAGGTCCGAAGTCCTTACTCGAACGAACCTGCCCATCCAGCCTCAGTCCCTGTCCTCGTCTAAGCTCGAGAACAGAGCCTTGGTAGCTCGATGCTGAAGTGTTATTAATCTTCCTTGAAAAAGGCAAGGACGGTACAATCAGAAGAGATGATCGAGGGTGAAAGGTATCCCCTCGATTTTGTTCACAAAATATCGGATCAAAATAAAGATCCACCAAAAAGAAGGATGGATATGGCATAGGGTTATTAGGTATTTACGACAAAAATCTATGATAACAGGGTCGAGGGGACCTAACGTGAAAGGGTAAGTATACACACTTAAAAACCCTTTCACGTGAGTAGTAATATCCTCTTCAGGAGACGGCACTACCACTTCTTTGTTCCCCCAGTTACAATCTTTTTGTATCTGCTCGATGTACCCCCCGGTTATCGAACAAATATATTTCGATACGGGCTCACATCGGCCAGGGACCGGCGAACCTTTATCAAGTTTGAAATCAGAAGTTAGAACACACGCTGCCGGAACGCACTCCTCAGGCCGTGGATCCATCGGTGTTTTGTCGGCGGCATATTGAGAAGAAGAAGTTTCTTCTTTTTGGAAGACGGTTTTTGATGTCTTCACCATTTTTGGATTTAAGGAATGTGACAAAGATTTGGTGGTTTAGAAGAGTAATTTTGCAAAGAGGAATCATAGATTTGCGAATAAACTCAGAGGATATGAAAAAGAACTTGGAAAATTTAGAAGATTAAAGATGTAAAAGTGGTAAATGGTAAAAGGAAGGGATATTTATAGATTAAAGCAATGGCGGTTTAGTATCAGCGATGGCCGACTACCGTCTGACATGCATTAAATGCCTTGAAAAACTAAATCGACGGGACAACTATCACATGTGTCATGATCGAGCCCAACGTGAATGTCAGCTTATTGCCCAATCGAGCCATTGAGAAATCATATCGTTTCTCATCACATTCTTCCCGAGAAACGGGGGGACTATCTGTATACGGTCGAAATAGATTTTGGCCTTCGTACGATTGATTGAGGTCGAAACATAATGATCGAAGAAAGACTTCGTAATATCGAGATGACTTCCAAAGATGGTACAAATGAGCTTCAGATTTCAGGTATAGGTCAAACACCGAGTTCGAAGTCATTATAGAGCTCGGGTCCGAATCGAACTATGATGAGATGATTTCGAGCTTAAGGGGCAGAGGCCAACCGGGACCGAGTCCGAATCATCACCTGATCCCGAATCCATATCGAGTTCTAGAAGCAATACCGACCAGCACCATGGCCGATCGAGCTCGAGCTCACAGACAAGAGCCGTTGCAAACACACTGAGGGAGAGAATCTCGGCGAAAATTAAGGGAAAACTGATTTATCATGGGTTCTCCACTATGTATTTTTAAGTATATCTAAAGTAGGATCCTCCACTATAAAGAGGATGGCTACATTTCTGTAGAAGGCAATTTTTTGCCTACATTGTAATTCAAGCACCATATACTCCTATATTGAAGAATTATTATTTTAAGCTTCCTTAATTGATTCATTTTGCTTAGTCCTAAAAATCAACTTCTTTCCAACCTCGTTTATTTTACATCCTTTGCAATCCATATTTGATATTTCTATTATCCTTACGATTTGTATTAAGCTATACCACATATCCTTAGAACTACGTACAAATTCTACTCCTATCCGTTTTTCGGGTAAACAATGGTATAATGACGTTGTATGGAGATTTAATGTTTGAATATATATAAGACAAGAATTGAATTTCTAATCAATATTAATTCTCACATCATATCATTATAAGATGTTGTTCACCTACTTGAGAATTTTCTTGTCCAATCACTATGATAATTATATTTTATAAATGTAAAAACATCATGAATGAATACTTTCATTTCCATAGAAAAATGATGAAGCCTTGCGAAATATTGCAAACCCAATTTTTATTATTGGGCTTCTAACTAAGTGATTATGTATAAAATGTGTATATTAGACATTAATATACAAAAGTACGTATTTGAAGGCTATTATTTGTTAAGGCGGCTATACTGTGTAGATTCTATATTTTAAGCGACATGTTCAAGTTCCGTAAATATTTAATAGCATATGAAGTCGTACTTCTATTGTAACATCTTCAAAAATGAGTACTTAATGCCAAAAAATAAAAAGGAAGAAGCCAAAAAAAAAAAAAAAAAAAAAAAACCAAAACAAAATATTCCACAAATTTGAAGATCATGCGGAAGCAAATAAATCCTCATTGAATTTAGAAATGCACATTTATAAACTAAAGGGGGAAAAACACTTGTCCTAATAACATTATTGAAAAAACACTCCTATTTCTAATAGGCATCCATCTTTAGTTTCTTCTCAATATATATCTAATTTGATTGAACCGGCATTCTTCAATTTAATTACTTAAAAGAGATAATCATGTATCAGATAAAAGAATAATACTAAACACTTCATTTACTAATATTGAAGACTTTGAAATCAATTAATTGAATTCTTTAAATAAGTGATGTAACAAAGTTCCATTGCATACTAATCCCTTAGAATAATAATGGACAAGGAATGTGAAATTGAATTTCATTACGTTGCTTATAATTCCTTCAACCTTAATTTTGATAAGGTTCAAGAAGAGCATGACTTTTGGGAAGCACATGAAACATTGGGGAGGTTGAGATACACTGGAGGAATACACCGGCCATCATGGAGTCCACTTTGACAAATATTAAACTCTGGAATAGTGTTTCTTTACGACCGCAAATATTTAACTCTGCCGCCTCTCTCATTAATTTTTCCTTCTTTCTTCATCACTCTCTTTTAATAAAATTTGTGAATAAAATTGCAGATATAGAACCGGTGAAAGATAGCACAACCGTACAATATATACATGGCTTGAGAAACGAAATGAGCAGTTAGTGATTTTTTTTGGGGGGGGGGGGGGGGGAGGGGGGTTGCTCATTCTTGCACCTATAATCACATATGGGATATACTCTCCTGTTATTCTGGGACATGGACTTCGGAAAGTCTACGATTATCGGAGAAGACTACATCAAAGAATCTAACAACTTAAACAGGACGGCAACAATTCAACAAACTTGTAAAGTGCCTACAATAATGAGAATCAAATATTTAGGTGGCTTTCAGGAACCTTTTGAATTGTAATTTGGAGAGGTCATAGTATTGTATACTAGACAGGTAAGCCCGGCCTTTGCCCGGGCCCAACATGAAAGTCAAATACTATATTCTATGTTTGCTTAAAACTGTGAAACTAAATAATATAAATTCAATCAATTAGTTTCCATGCGCTATGGGTAAAGATAAACTGATGTGTGATATTGGAGACGATAATAATTTGGGATAAAATATGCATTTATTTGGCGAACTAACTAAATGAAAAACAAAGGGATAGAGAATAGCACAACACAGGCAAAACTAAAGATCCGCCGTCCTCTGGATTAGCAAGATGACTATGGTGCTAGAAAGGGACCGACTGTTTTAGTGATACATATTGTATACGGCCAAAACCGAGTTTGCCCTTCGTGTGACTAATCACGATTGGAGCATGATGGACCGAGGTTCGTCATTATAATGTCGAGCGATGATGTGAAGTTCGGTTGACGAGTCAAGACCCAGAGACCGATCAATACTGAGATCGAACTTGAGACCCTGAGACCGACCAATACCAAGACCGGCCAAGATCGAGACCAAGTCAAGATCGATCTCAAGACCCCGAGACCGACCAATACCGATACCGGCCAAGATTGAGACCGAGTCGGGGAGCGAAAATCCATTAGAGCCGCATTTGGGGAGAGAATCTCGACGGAAATCACGGCTTGAATCAAGGAAAAGCTAATTAATTAATCTATCATGGGATCCCCACTATGTATTTTTAATTATATCCAAAGTAGGATTTCTCCACTATATTAAGAATGGTTATCATTTTGACAGGAGGGGACATTGATTTATCATTCATTCATTCACACATTCAGATTTTATAGAGATTTACATAGCATCTAGCAACTATTATCCTTTTTTGGCTTTGATATTGATTCGTTCTTTTTTCTCTTATCAATCACTCTCTATTCAATTTGGGTTTGTATTCATTCTTTTCACAGTCAATATTCGATATATCTTTACTTATATTTTCTATTTATACCAAGTTATACCATGTATCCTTAGAACTACGTATAATTTTAACTCCATCCGTTTTTCAGGTAAACAGTATGGCGCCCACCGTGGGGCTAAGAATAATAGTGGTTATTTGGTACGAATCTCTGTCAAATACGCTATTTTATACTTGCTCTTGGAAGTATCTTTGATTTCAGGTTAAAAACGGTGAACTCTCAATTAATGGCCCTATCTATCGACAACAAAGATGGCCTTCAAGATGATAATAACAACCTGACGCCCGGGAATGAAAGGCCACTCGTTGACCTCGTTGAAACTCGGGCCGTATATCCAATTGACGTTAATTCGCATGTGGCCATTGAGGCGAACCAACGCTCCGACCCCGAAAACAACATTCATGGTGGAACTCGCTCTGCAGTTCGAAGTACCCAAAATGTTGGAGAAGATGGAATCAGCCTGCGTATGATTTTCAAAATATTGCAAGCTCAACAGGTTGTGATAGCTCAGTTGCAGAGCCAAACCCAGGCACCGAGCAGGCCCGAGCCCGATCCACCCCGAGAAGTCACCCACAAAATGGGCCGAACTGTAGTAAGGTCAAATGAATAAGAATCGGGGACTAATCCCGAAATTATTAAGATGCTCGAGGAACTGACAAAACGAATAGAGTCAGGAGAAAGGAGGATTGAAGAAAACGACAAAAAAGTGGAAACTTATAACTCTAGGGTTGATCAGATCCCGGGGGCACCACCAATATTGAAGGGCTTGGATTCTAAAAAATTCGTACAAAAGCCCTTCCCCCTCCCCCCCCCCTCCGAGCGCAGCTCCAAAACCGATCCCCAAGAAGTTCCACATGCCCGAAATTCCTACATATAATGGAACGACTGACCCCAATGAACACATCCCCTCTTACATATGTGCCATTAAAGGGAATGATCTAGAAGACGACGAGATTGAATCCGTATTATTAAAGAAGTTCGGGGAGACCCTGTCAATGGGAGCAATGATATGGTATCATAATTTACTGCCTAACTCTATTGATTCTTTTGCCATGCTTGCAGATTCTTTTGTAAAAGCACACGCCGGAGCCATAAAGGTCGAAACCAAGAAGTCAGACCTTTATAAGGTAAGGCAAAAAATAATGAGATGCTAAGAGAGTTCGTATATTTTTTCCAAAAGGAACGAATGGATCTACCACCGATCACGGACGATTGGGCCATTCAAGCTTTAACCCAAGGACTGAACGAACGAAGCTCGATGGCTTCATGACAATTGAAGCAAAACTTGATCGAGTACCCAGTTGTTACCTGGGCCGATGTACACAATCGATATCAATCAAAACTTAGGGTCGAAGATGACCAGCTTGGTTCGGGTCCGTTATTAAAAGGGACATCGACTGACAACCAAGGTCGAACAAGGACCGATACTGGCCGTATAACGGAGATCATAAGGGTAGCGAACCGGGACGCAACTCCGTATGAGGTGAAAGGAGAAGTGATCGAGGCCAAGGGTCTCGAGGGCTGATGAACAAGAATAGGTTCGACAGGCATACCAGGCCTAAGGAAGCACCGCGGTTATCAGAATATAACTTTAACATTGATGCATCTACCATCGTGTCGGCTATCAGACGCATCAAAGATACTAAATGGCCTCGACCTCTACAGTCCGATCCAGCCCAGAGAAATCCCAATCAAATGTGCAAGTATCATGGCACCTCGCCACAGAACGGAAGATTGTAGGCAGTTGAGAGAGGAGGTAGCCCGGTTATTCAACGAAGTGACCGGGCCAAGAACAATTTCAAAAACAGAGAATTCAATAGAAAAAACGAAAAAGAAGAGCCACAACACATCATCCACATGATCATCAGAGGGATCGATGCCCCCCAAGGGCCGGTGCTTAAATGCACTAAGATGTCAATTATAAGAGAGAAGCGATCTCAAACTCAGGATTACATACCTAAAGGAACCTTGTCCTTTAGTGACTAAGACGCGGAAGGAATCATGCAGCCTAATAACGATGCACTGGTAATATCTGTACTTATGAATAAAACTCAAGTTAAGCGTGTGTTAATTGATCCAGGTAGTTCGTCCAACATCATTCGATCAAGGGTCGTAGAGCAACTCGGTCTATAGGACCAGGTCGTGCCCGCAACCCTGGTACTAAACGGATTCAATATGTCATGTGAAACTACTAAGGGCGAGATAATCTTGCCAATAAACGTGGTTGGGACCATCCAAGAAACGAAGTTCCACGTGATCGAAGGCGACTTGAGATATAACGCCCTGTTCGGGAGGCCGTGGATCCACAACGTGAGAGCAGTACCCTCGACCCTTCAGCAGGTTCTAAAACTCCCAACACCAGAGGGAATCAAAACGGTCTACGGGGAGCAACCGGCCACAAAGGAAATGTTTGCGTCAATGAAGTGATTCTGATATCATCACCATCATCGACAAAGGGATCAGATTCGAAGGAGAAACGGGACACCAAATAGCAATCACAAATGTCAGCCTCGACCCAATTAGAGAATCAGAAAACCGACGAAGATGATGATTATGGGATCTCTCGATCCTTCATGGTCCTCGATGATTCAGATACTACCAAATCAATGGTCGAAGAATTGGAGCAAATCACACTAATCGAACATCTGCCCAAGCGAAAGGTATACCTGGGCACGGGGTTAAATCCTGAGCTCAGGAAAAAGCTTATCCAATTTCTTATAGCTAACATGAACTATTTCGCTTGGTCCCATCTTGACATGACAGGGATCCCACCAAAAATAACCACTCATAGACTAAGCTTGGATCCGAAATTCAATCCGGTAAAGCAAAAAAGAAGGCCCCAGTCCGAGATCAAACATGCCTTCATCAAGGACGAGGTAACCAAACTTCTTAAAATAGGATCCATTCGAGAAGTAAAATACCCCGAATGGCTAGCAAACGTGGTGGTAGTCCCTAAGAAGGGAAACAAACTTAGAATGTGTATAGATTATAAAGACCTGAATAAAGCATGCCCTAAGGATTCTTTTCCTTTGCCTAATATCGATCGTATGATCGATGCCACGGCTGGCCATAAGACTCTCAGTTTTCTCGATGCCTACTCTGGGTATAACCAGATACAGATGAACCCGGAGGAGCAGGAAAAGACCTCGTTTATCACTAAGTATGGTACCTAATGTTATAACATAATGCCAATCGGTCTAAAAAATGTTGGTGCAACTTATCAACGCCTAGTAAACCGAATGTTTGAAAAACAAATAGGAAAATCAATGGAAGTTTATATTGATGATATGTTAGTTAAGTCCTTGCAAGCAGAGGACCATTTAAAGCATTTGCAGGAAACTTTCGATATATTGAGGAAGTACAATATGAAGCTCAACCCCAAAAAATATGCATTCGGAGTTGGCTCGGGTAAATTTCTTGGCTTCATGGTGTCCAATCGGGGAATCGAGATCAACCCCGATAAAATCAAAGCTATTGAGGATATCACGGTAGTAGATAATGTAAAGGCCGTGCAGAGGCTAACGGGACCGATAGCCGCCCTAGGACGATTCATTTCGAGATCCTCATATAGGAGCCACCGATTTTTCTCACTACTCAAGAATAAAATCAACTTTGCATAAACTCTGGAATGCCAGCAGGCTTTGGAGGAATTGAAGCGGTATTTATCGAGCCCGCCACTGCTTCATACCCCGAAAGTGGGCGAGCAGCTTTACCTGTACTTAGCTGTCTCGGAGATAGCGATAAGTGGAGTCCTGGTTCGAGAAGAACGAGGTATGCAATTCCCTATTTATTATGTCAATCGGACCTTAGGCGAGGCCGAACCAAGAAATCCACACTTAGGAAAATTAGCGCTTGCTTTAATAAGCGCCTCTAGGAAACTAAAACCATATTTTCAGTGTCATCCGATATATGTTATAACAACTTATCCTCTTCGAAATAATTTGCACAAACCCGAGCTTTTGGGTCGATTTGCTAAATGGGCCATAGAAATCAGCGGGTACGATATTGAGTATCGACCCCGAATCTCCATCAAATCTCAAATCTTGGAGGACTTCGTGGCTAACTTTATGCCAGCCTTCGTACCCGAGATTGAAAAAGAACTACTTATAAAATCGGGTACCTCTTCGGGAACCTAGAACCTCTTTACGAATGGTGCCTCGAATGCGAAGGGGTCCAGACTAGGCATCGTACTAAAATCACCCACTGGTAATGTAGTTAGACAGTCTATCAGAACTACAAAATTGACTAACAATGAGGTCGAATATGAGGCCATGATTGCAGGTCTCGAACTAGCTAGAAGCTTAGGAGCGGAAGTTGTAGAGGCTACTCGTGGTAAACCAAGTTAACGAGACTTTAGAAGTCTGAGAAGATCGAATGCAGAGGTACTTGGATAAACTACAGGTGACTCTACATCGATTTAAGGAATGGACCTTGCAACATGTACCCCGAGAACAGAACAGCGAGGCCGACGCTCTTGCAAACTTAGGTTCATCGGTCGAAGATGACGAACTCAACTCGGGGACTATCGTACAACTCATGAAATCGGTAATCGAAGAAGGTCACGCCGAGATAAACTCCACCAGTTTAACTTGGGATTGGAGAAACAAACACATAGAGTACTTTAAGAACACGAAGCTTCCATCATATCCAAAGGAATCGAGAGCTCTGTGCACAAAGGCAGCATGATTCATCTTGTTCGAAAACGGAACGCTGTTTAGAAGGACGTTCAATGGATCATTGGCAATATGTTTGGGACCAGGAGATACCGATTATATCCTACGGGAAATTCATGAGGGAACTTGTGGAAATCATTCCGGTGCCGATTCACTGGCCCACAAAGTAACCAGAGCAGGGTATTATTGGACCGATATCGGCAAGGACGCAAGGGAGTTCGTTCGAAAATGCGACAAATGCCAAAGGCATGCGCCCATGATTCATCAACTTGTGGAACTACTCCACTTGGTCCTATATCCATGGCCTTTCATGAAGTGGGGAATAGACATCGTTGGCCCCCTCCCATCGACCCCAGGTAAGGCTCAGTTTATTTTGTTTATGACTGATTGTTTCTCTAAATGGTTTGAGGCATCGGCTTTTGAGAAAGTCAGAGAAAAAGAAGTGATAGACTTCATTTGGGACCACATCATATGTCGATTCGGGATGCCATCCGAGATTGTATGTGTTAATGGAAAACAATTCATCGGCAGCAAAGTAACTAAATTACTCGAGGATCACAAGATCAAAAGGATCCTATCAACACCTTATTATCCCAGCGGTAACGGACAAGCTGAATTGACCAACAAAACCATCATCCAAAATCTTAAGAAGATATTGACCGACGCCAAAGGAAAATGGAGAGAAATACTACCCGAGGTCCTATGGGCATACCGCACAACATCGAAATCCAGTACCGGAGCAACACCATTCTCGTTGGTTTATGGCGTCGAAGCTCTGATCCCGATCGAGGTCGGAAAGCCTAGCGTCAGGTTTCGATATGCAACAGAGGAGTCGAATAACGAGACCTTGAATACGAGCCTAGAATTGTTGGATGAAAGGTGAGAAGTCGCTCTCGTCCGATTGTCCTCCCAAAAATAGCGGATCGAGAGGTACTACAATCGAAGAACCAATCTTCGACATTTTAAAATCGGGGACTTTGTGTTAAAAAAAGTCACCCTTAACACCCAAAATCCGAATGAAGGGAATCTGGGTCCAAACTAGGAAGGACCGTATCAGGTTCTCGAAATCATCGAAAAAGGATTCTACAAGCTCGGTATGATAAACAACATACAACTACCAAACAATTGGAACGTATCGCACCTAAAATAATATTACTGCTAAGGTACGACCCTCCCATGTTCATTTGTATTTCGAAACTAACCCTTGCAGGTGTTCGACCAGAAATAGGGATGGATTCTTCAACACGAAGCCTTTATATCTGAAAGCACGCGTTGCACTCTTTTTTCCTTAGACCGGTTTTGTCCCAAATGGGTTTTCCGGCGAGTTTATTAATGAGGCAACCATTGATCGTCCTAACTTAGAAAAATTTAACAGTATCCGAGGCCTCTTTACAATCAACCCCAAATACTAGGGGGCATTGCCCTCGAATATCAAGTTCGATGCAAGGAAGTTACTTCATGACAACAGGGTCTCGATAGGAAAATTTTGTAAGTGCCAAATGATCAATCGAACCATGCCCACGTAGTTTGCTCGAGCCCTGGCACAAAACATGTACGCATGTATGATGACATATAAAGAGAAAGTTCTTCTTTACGGATACCTCATACCTCAGAAAGGTTCTTCTACTTCATATTCTTGATCTATTATGCAAACAGGCTTAAGGGCCGACCGTGACCGTAGTTCGAATGATTACCCCCACAAATCTGGGACTGCCGTCCGAAAAAGATTACCCCCTCAAATCAGGGACTGTCACCGAAACATCAACAAGATCGAATTATATAAACTCCGAAGATCATAAGCCCAAGAGGCAAATCCCGAACTAAAAAGGGATTTCTATAAGCCACGGCCACCCCATTTGGGGACTGATACTTCGGGCAAGTTCGAAAGTAAAACCGGAAAATAAGCCCAAGATGCAAACCCCGGACTAAAAGAGGCTACGACCAAATTAACACGAATCAGAGACGTCTGAATTTTGTAACAAAGTAGGCCTTCGAAATCAATCATAAACCGGTTAGAAAGGCTACCCCCCGGCAAAATCATAAAAGGCTTCTATAGTATCAAGTTTTGAAAACTCTAATGAGTACAAAATTGTTTGAAGACTTGGACAATTTCCTATTTCATGCTAAGGCATTACAAGTTTCCCAAATGCGAATGATAAGAAACTCTTTCAAGCCAGAAAGGGGACAAAGCCATAAAACAACCCTTTTACAAAAACCTAAGGGTTACTTTACTTCAAGTTCGAGCAAGCACTCACTCGACCATAAAGCCTAAGGGCTATTTTCTACTTTGAGCTCGAGAGACCGTCCTCGCTCAACTAAAAACCTAAGGGTTACTTTACTTCGAGTTCGAGCAAGCACTCAATAGACCATAAAGCCTAAGGGCTGTTTTCTGTTTTAAGCTCGACAGACCATCCTCGCTCACATAAAAAACCTAAGGGTTACTTTACTTCGGGTTCGAGCAAGCACTCACTCGACCATAATGCCTAAGGGTTGTTTTCTATTTTGAGCTCAAGAGACCGTCCTCGCTCAAATAAAAAACTTAAGGGTTACCTTACTATGAGTTCGAGCAAGCACTCACTCGACCATAAAGTTTACGGGCTATACGAATTCGGTTCCAATCGAATTGTTTAAACCTCGGATCTTGGAATAAAACTTCACAAGGCAAAAAGGAAGAAAGTTTAATATATATGTCAAAAATGATTTACAAAGGCAACATGGCCCGATCAAGTTTCTATAGAAAATACCAAAATAGTCTTATAAGAAACACAAAAAAATACTAAAGGACTTAGTCCTCTCCGAGAGCAGCATCTTCGTCCTCGAGGCCTCCTTCACTTTCAGATCCTCTCATACTCCCGGTATCATCATCATCAAGAAAGGCCAACACTCCGTCCTCATCTTCTAGCTCCTTAGCTCTCTCGATTTCGGCTGTAAGATCAAAGCCACGAGCATGGATCTCCTTGAGAGTCTCCCTTCGATACTGGCATTTAGCGTGCTCGGCAACCCAGTTTGCTCGAGCCTGAGCAGCCTCAACAACCTCCTTTTCTCGAACCTGAGCAGCTTCAACATCGGACCGGTAAACGGCCACCATTGCATCAGCATTAGCCATGGCTTTTTTGACCTCCGATTTGGCCGTTGAAAGTTCTGTGGCCAGTCTCTCTCGATCAGAAGTTGCTGAGCCCAACCGAGACTGGAACTCCTCGATTTTCTTGGCTTGCACCAAGGCTTTCTCTTTCAATCTTCAAAGTTGGATCTCAGCAGAGGACAGTTGAGTTCGGGCAGCCTCCTTTTCTGAGGCAACGCGGTCCATATTCTTTTTCCACTCTTCGGCCTCTGCCTTCACTGCGTCCACTTCAACACGAAGTTGCCTGATCACATCGAACTTTTGCTGGACCTGTGGAACCAAACTGTTAGCCATCACGCCCGAGTTAGTGTCATTAACTTCAAAGATTTTTTTAACATGCTCGGACTAATCGGCTTGTTCTTTCCGAGCTGCTTCTAGCTCAGCTCGAAGTCCTTTTCCTTCTCCTTCTCTCTACTCATTGAGAAGCTTGAAGGCATCTCTCTCCTCGGTAAGCCCTCGGATTTGGATTCATACCAGTTCAGTTCCCCTCAGGATCGGAGAAACACCTCGTGATGAAGCATATAGGCCTACAAAAATAGAAAGAAGGAATTATACAAGGAAAGAAAAATGCAAGTATGAAAATTGACAAAGAGAAAATGAACTTACCCTATCCAGGGCCTATTGAGCTTCGTTGAAAAGACAAGAAACTCCCGCCTCGCCAGAGCTCTTCTTCGGAGCCTCTGAGTCACCAAGACCGATGACATCTTCTAACCTAACAAAATAACAACGGAAAGGGTCTTCCTCTTCATGGGCTCCTTCCCCGTGATAGGCCTCCACGGCCTAAGCATCGCGTATCATCGACTGAGAAAATGAAGGAAACGAGGAATACCCAATCTCTATTGCCCCGAGTAGGTCTTTTGGGGCTCCGCCTCCATCTTGGGAAGCCTCAAGGTCAGTTCCTGCACCGGTATCCACCGCCTCTTTGATGGTCTCCTTGCCCCGAGGTAAAATATCCTCGGTCCCCCTCTGCTCGGGAACTTGGGTCGAAGTCTCCTTCCAGACCTCGTCAAGCCTGGACGGAGCAGTATCGTCTCCCACCGATTCTAAATCTTTTTGAATATCGGTGCCGGTTCATGCACGGGCCACCAGCCCAGAACCACCTTCTTCTTCTTCTTCTTCTACTTCTTCTTCTTCTTCATCCCTTAGTCTTTGGACTGACTCCAGATTCAGTGGGATTGTGTTCCCCTTGGGTTTACGGGCCGCTCTCTTCTTGGGTTTTTGACCCTCGGGGTTCGAGGCCCTTTTTTGCTTAATCTACGGTTTTGAGATAGGTGGTAAAGCTTCTTCATCTCTGGCGAAGGTATCATAACTGCATCCTTTCTGAGACCTACAAATGGAGAAAGTAAATAAATTCATACTTGAAAAAAAATGCTTGAACGATAGGCAAAATTGGTAAAACTGAGAAGAAGGCTTACCATGAGTACGAGCCTCCCACCGACCCTTTGACAAATCGTGCCACGTGCACTCAGTGTATGTTGATGTTGAAACCAGGCTCCTAACCCAGTTCTCGAGGTGGGGAAATGCACCCAGCATCTAAGCAACGGCTACATCAAGAAAAACACTGATAAGAAAAGATGAAGAAGTAAACACAACAAGAACTAAAAATGGGATCATACTTACATTTCATATTCCAATTCTCAGGAAATGGCATACTCTCAGACGGGATTAGGTCTGAGGTCTTCACTCGAATGAATCGGCCCATCCAACCCCGATCTTTGTCTTCATCTATGCTCGTGGTAAATGCCTTGGTGACCCGGCGCTGAAGCTTTATCAGCCCACCTCGGTAAAGTCGGGGCTATATGATCTTACGAGGTGGTTGAGGGTAAAGGGAAGCCCGTCGATTTTGCTCACAAAGAAACGAAGCAATATCACAATCCTCCAAAAAGAAGGGTGAATTTGACCGAGGGTCACATGGTATTTCTTGCAAAAATCAACGATGATTGAATCGAGGGGACCAGCATGAAAGGATAAGTGTAAACACTATACCCTTCCACATGGGTAGTGATAGCCTCCTCCGGTGTTGGTATCACAACCTCCTTGTTTTCCCAATTGCAGACCTTTTTCACCAGATCAAGAAGACTTTTTGGTATCGAGCATATATATCTCGACACTGGCTTGCATCTACCAGCAACCGATGAGGGTTTCTCGACTTTAAAATCAGAATCAATAACATACTCCCCGGGAACAAGTTCTTCAAGGCGTGGCTCCACCACTATCTTCTCGTCCGCCGGCCGAGATGAGGAAGCAGCCTCTTTCTGCGGAACAGTTTTAGATGTTTTGGCCATCTAAATTTCTGTGAACAAAGAAGAAGGGAGATTGAAGTATTTTGTATTTTGGGAAGAACAAGCAAAGAAATTCCAAAACCTGGAAATAGGACGCTTTGAAGAAGGCAAAGAACAAGAACTATGTATATTGGAATGAAAATTATTTGAAGATAAAAGTTTGAAATAATGAAGAAGGGGGCTATTTATAGATTTCACAGCGACAGTTCAAAATTGGCGGTGGCCGACCGTCGACTGACGCGCATTTAATGCCTTGGTAACTGGACTGATGGGGCATTTGTCACATACGTCACAATCGGGCTCGTTGCAGACGTCGGCATTCATCTAGTCAGAGCTTAAAAAATCATATCATTTCACGCCACCTTCTTTCCGAGAAACGAGGGGACTATCTGTACACGGTCAAAATCGAGTTTGCCCTTCGTGTGATTAATCAAGACTGGAGCATGATGGACCGAGGTTCGTCATTATAATGTCTAGCGGTGATGTGAAATTGGGTTGTCGAGTTCGAGACCCAGAGACCGATCAATACCGAGATCGAGCTCGAGACCCCGAGATCGAGCTCGAGACCCCGAGATCGACCAATACCAAGATCGGCCAAGATTGAGACCAAGTCAAGATCGAGCTCAAGACCCCGAGACCGACCAATACCGAGACCTGCCAAGATTGAGACTGAGTCGAGGAGCGAAAAGCCATTATAGCCGCATTTGGGGAGAGACTCTCGGCAGAAATCACGTCTTGAATCAAGGAAAAACTAATTAATTAATCTATCATGGGATCCCCACTATATATTTTTAATTATATCCAAAGTAGGATTCCTCCACTATATTAAGAATGGTTATCATTTTGACATGAGGGGACATTGATTTATCATTCATTCATTCACACATTCAGATTTTATTGAGATTTACATAGCATCTAGCAACTATTATCCTTTTTTGGCTTTGATATTGATTCATTCTTTTTTCTCTTATCAATCACTCTCTATTCAATTTGGGTTTGTATTCATTCTTTTCACAGTCAATATTCGATATATCTTTACTTATATTTCCTATTTGTACCAAGTTATACCACGTATCCTTAAAACAACGTATATATTCAACTTCATCCGTTTTTTGGGTAAACACATATACTTGATAATAATATCATCCGGAAATATATCGCACCATCTTGTACTGTAGAGATACAAATGACCATACCACCCACACCATCATGATACAACCTGTTCTATTTGTGCAAAGACAAAAATTTGGAAAGTAACACCATTAACTTTCCATAAGAGGAATAAGTTTTTGCAAATACAATTATTTAACTAATAAAAAACATCACATTGTATCTCTTATATCACCCTAAACTTCATCTAATTAAATTTCCTATACACAGGCATCCCAACATTTTTCTTAAAAACAACTCTGTTGAGCCACCAATTTTTGAAGCAAAGTATCTAACACAACCTGCAAATAATAAAGAATAGCATACTCAGTACATAGAAAGCAATTTATCATGACTAACCTTCGAAATAAATCGAGAGGACCCAAATGACAAAGAAACAAAAGGAAAGGGACAAATATTGATCATATTTATGAAAATAATTGTAGATAAAACTAATAAATATGTATATAGTACTTGCGAATATACCCCTCGAAACTCGAAAGATCCATGCTTTCCCAAGAAAACCTAAAATTTCTCCTTCACATGGCCTTACAAACAAACTTGGGACTCGGGCGTATGGCCTGAATCTAATTCAGAAGTCTCTAACTTTATTTAACGTGATTTGTTGAAAAACTAGTAATTTAAGGTTTAAAGAATTCCTACGTTTGATTGTAGGTCGTTGACTTTGTTGCTAGCGGGTTCAGAATTCGGTTCCGGAATTTGGTATAGGTTCATTTCACTATTTATGACTTATCTGGAAAATTTGGTGAAAACGAAGTTGATTTGACGTGATTCGGACGTCCAACTGTAAATTTGGAAGTTCTTAAGTTCCGTTGAAAATTTCATTCATTTTGATGTCTGATTCGTAGTTTTAGGTGTTATTTTGATGTTTTGATCGCGCACGCAAGTTCATATGATGTTATTACACGTGAACTTAGAGTTTCGGATAGGCTACAAAGTGATTTTTGAACTTAGAAGAATGCCGGTGCATCAGGTCTGCAGGTCTCGTATTTGCGAGAACCTGTTCGCAAATACGAGCCTGGCAAATACGAAGTCAGGCTCACATATGCGATGTTGGTGGGGGCTAGGTCAGCTTCGCTTTTGCGAAATTACGTCCGCAGATGTGATGGTGGGTATGTTCGCATTTGCGAGTTTTTGTGTCGCATCTGCGACTCTAAGGAAAATGGGGCATATTCGTATTTGCGAGTTTATAGTTCGCATTTGCGGACAGCCCTGTGTTTGCAATTGTGACAATTTCATTGTATTTTCAATAATAGCAGGCCCAGAGACTTTTCCGTTTTTGCGAAGAGTTGATTGTTTTTGCGATCATCGCAATTGTGATATCTGCAGCTGAGTAAAACAGGGGAAAACAGAATTTAGCTCATTTCTCACTAACTCTCAACCCTAAACACCCTAGAGGCGATTTTCTAAGAGGATTTTCTTCCCCAAAACATTGGTAAGCAACTTGATCCATTTCTTTTCAATTACCCCTTTACTTTCCAAGTGATTTCAACATTAAATCTAGGATTTTCATGGTAGAAATTAGGGATTTGGGTAGAAATTGAGGTTTTTGTAAAATTAAAATTTAGACCTCAAATTGAGGTCAGATTTCAAAACTAATCACATAATCAGGCTTAGGGTAAATGGGTAGTTTGGTTTTGGTCTGAATCTCGGGGTTTGACCAAGTGAACCCGGGGTTGACTTTTGTTGACTTTTTTCAAAACCTAAGATTGAATTTCTTTCACTCATGGGTTGTTTCTAAAGCTTATTTTGAATTGTTTGAACTATACTTGGTTAGATTCGATTGGTTTGGAGGCGAATTTTAGAGGAAAGGCCCCGGGTGAGCTTTGATCTTATTGTGGAGCGAGGTAAGTGTCGTGGTTAACCTTGACTTGAGGGATTAGAACTTGGTAGTCTATTTGCTACATGTTTAATGTGTGGGTAAAACGTATATGTGAGGTGACGAGTACTTATGCGTTATTTTTGGGTTTAAGCATGCGGGTGGAACTTGTTTCCTTGTGTGTTATTGCATTATTAATTATGATATCCATGCTTAAGTTAGGTTATTACTTCTTTTATTATTCCTTTCGTAATTATTGTTTTTTCGTAATTGTTGAGTATTTTGGAAGTATAAGTTTGGTATCATAGCATCATATTTGACATTAAATTCATTCTTCGCATTATTTATTTCCCGAATTCATAGTATCCTCATTACATGGGAAGGAAGACTGTAAAAGTATGAAGGGTGATGTCATGCCATTGCATTTATCTCATTTATTGATTAATACATGGTGAGGAAGAGATTAAAAGCACGAAGGGTGATGTTGTGCCATTTATCTCATTTATTCATTATTATCTAGTGAGGGAGAGAGTAAAAGAATGAAGGTTGATGTCGTGCCATTCATCTCAGTTATTCATTGTTAGATGGTGATATTGAGAGTAAATGCACGAAGGGTGATTCCGTGCCATTTCATTTTACTTATGTCATCATTTCATGGTAAGGACGAGAGTAAAAGCACGAAAGGTGATTCCATGCCCTTTTTATATCATTGGTTTATATGTTTTCATTGGTTGATGATTTATTTGGCTATTACGTGATGTCATACCTTTCGTGGTTATCATATCTTTCCACTTTTGCATGTCCCCTCCCAGTTTGTACGTTGTGATTCTCTGTTATTATTACTGCTTCGTATATACTTGTACAAGCTTATTTACGTAAGTGTCATGTCATAGCCTCGTCACTACCTCGTCAAGGTTAGGCTCGACACTTACAGAGTACATTGGGTTGGTTGTACTCATACTACACTTCTACACTTCTTGTGCAGATTCTGGTATTGGTCCCAGTGGTGCGTGAGGTGCGTCAGCTAGGATCATTGCATACGGAGACTTGAGGTAGATCTGTTGGCATCTGTAGACCTTGAAGTCCCCTTCATCTCCCCTCTATTACTGTTCATTTCCTTTGAAACAATTGTATTTATTTCAGACTCTGTTTGTAGAAATTCTAGTTGCTCGTGTACTCGTGACTCCGGATCTTTGGGAGTAGATATTATCACATGACTTATGTTTTAACATTTTGGATTCCGGGTCGTGACAAGAATGTTTTAACATTTTGGCTGAATTCCTGGTGCTTTAAAATTCTCACCAGTGTATTTTAAAATCCTAGCCAGAGACTAATTTTTTTATTTTTTTTTTAACGGAGTCAAAATTTAAATGGTGGTTCTAAAAAGGTCTATACTTGTGTAATTTTAGAAATTTTTGTGAGTTCTTTCCTTTCAAACGAGTGTCCGAATCATACTTAAACACTTCAAATTACTTCAAAATTTTACACACAAGTTCAATTCAACTATATAAACCTATCCAAAGTCTCGGAACACCAATTGGTCTCCAATAATATCAAAATCAACTCTTGGTCAAACTTGTGAACTCTTAAGTTCTTCAAATTGCTAACTTTCGTCAAATAATGTCGAATCCTTCTAGGAACCTCCAAATCTGAATCTGAATATACATACAAGTCCAAAATCATCATACGAACCTATCATAATTATAAAAACTCGATTCTGGGCCCGTTTACCCAAAAGTGAAAACTTGGTCAACTCTTCCAACCTAAAGCTTCCAAATCGAGAGTCATTCTTCAAAATCAATGCCGAACCACTCGAAAACTAAAACTAACCATACACGCAAGTCATAATATATCATATGAAGCTATTCAAAGTCTCAAACAACCGAACGGAACACTAGAGCTCAAAATGACCGATCAGGTTGTTACATTCTCCCTCACTTAAACATACGTTCGTCCTCGAACGTGCCAAGAACCATTCCGAAGTCATCAAATCACCGCATAAACTAACAATACATACACCCATTCGCACCGTATCATCATTTATCAATATCATAATCCTCCTTTATTCCACCATTATATCAATAAGCAATATCAAGTATTACGTACACAAACTGTTGCGACGCGCAACCCGATCCCACCATATCATTTATCAATAACATAATCCTCCCTTATTTCATCCGTTGTGGCGTACAACCCGATCCCACCGTATCATTTATCAATAACACAATCCTCCCTTATTTTACCCGTTATGGCGTGCAACTCGATCCACCAACAATTTCAATTAACAATAACAATCCAATAACTCAATTTACAAGAATCTCTACCATTCAAAGAGTATGAGTGCACTGCAATAAAAGTACCACGTAATAATCAAAGGAATGCAATAAATACTACAAGAAAAAAAATAGGACAAGTAAAGCACATGACAACGAAAGTGTGCAAGTAAAACAGTTAAGGCAAGTAGCAAATAAACACGGAGCCATGGAAGGGACTCAACAATTAAGAGGTAACAAGACAATAAGGAAGGCAATAACTTCAACTAAAGCATATAAGCGCAAAATAACAAGTACGAGGTAGAACAAGTGCTAGCAACGTCAAATAGAGCATGTAAGAGTAGATTAACCATGAAAGATAAAACATATCATGACGATTCAATTAAAGGCATGGAAAGAGTCTAGATAATCTAAACTGGTCAAATACCATATATAGGTCGTGTACCCAATCATCACCTTGCTTACACGGATTTCATATATCATGAATAGCACAACTAACCCAAATCCTAAGGGGTAGTTTCCCCCACACAAAGTTAAGCAATATACTTACCTTAAAGAAGCCAAATCAATACTCTAAAATGATCTCTCGTGTGAAACACCCTCCGGACGGCTCAAATCGATGTTCAAAACTCAAAAATTCACTTTAGGAAAGTTTAGACAAAAAACCTCAATTTCTCTTTAAAACTCGTAATCCAAATGCAAAATCAAAGATAGATTCATGAAATATAATCCAAACTGAGTATAAAACACTTACCCCAATCCATGTGGTGAAAATCCTCTCCAAAATCGCCCAAATTCGAGCTCCAAAACCATGTGAGAAAAAGTGACTAAATTCCGGAATAAAACAATGCAGCAATTGTTATAGCTCAAATCATATCCTAGATGACTCCAAAACTCACATTTGATCTGTCCAACATAATCATTGTGAGATTACACCCAAGATAGCCTCTTGAATCACCCAATTTGGCCTTAAAATTAGGGAGATATGATGTTTTGAGTTTTAAAGGAAGTCTGAAAATTTAATAGATAAAATTGACATTTTTGTAATTATTTTACGCCAGAAAATCAGCAACAAAAGAATCTTTGTTTTAGCACACAAAACCTCATTCAGAACCTCCCGGACACAAACCATATATGCATTTCAATCATAAAACATGCTGCAAACCTGCTCGTGCACTCAAAACACCGAAAAGAAGTCATCTTAACCCGATATTGACCATGGTCAACTCCAAATACTTAACTTAACTAGTTTCTCAACCAATAATCCGAAACACACCCGAACCCGTCGGGACCCCATTCAATCATACCAACAAGTACAAATAAATTATTCAAACTTATCCTAAGCCTCAAAACAGCCACGGGAATATCACAACAAAGAATCGAGGCTGAAACCGAATAAAATTTCTCTTAAGTTGTTAAATCTTTATTCTTTCAAAAGAGTGTCTGAATCATACTTAAACACTTCAGATTGCTTTCAAATTTTTCACACAAGTTCAATTCAACCATATAGACCTATCCAAAGTCTCGGAACACCAATTGGTGTCCAATAACATCAAAATCAACTCTTGGTGAAACTTATGAACTCTTAAGTTTTTCAAATTGCTAACTTGACAAATAGTGTCGAATCCTTCTAGGAACCTCTAAAATCGAATCCAAACATACTTACAAGTCCAAAATCATCATACAAACCCATCGGAATAATAAAAACTCGATTCGGTGTCCGTTTACCCATAAATCAAACTTTGGTCAACTCTTCGAACTTAAAAGCTTCCAAATCAAGAGTCATTCTTCCAAATCAATGATGAACTACTCGAAAACTAAAACCGATCATACATGCAAGTCATAATATATCATATGAAACTATTCAAAGTCTCAAACCACCGAACGAAACACTAGAGCTCAAAACGACCGATCGGGTCGTTACATTCTCCCTCACTTAAACGTACGTTCGTCCTCGAACGTGCCAAGAACCATTCCGAAGTCATCACATCACCGCATGAACTCACAATACATACACACGGGGCTGATTCCACATCACCCCAATCTATGTAGGCCCGGCAACAGCATCTCAACTGAAAAATCATTCCTTCCACCCACATTAATAAGCCTTAGAACCAAATTTTTCACCATCCGAATTTTCCCAAAGACTCGATCCCCGCATAAACACTATGTATCAACCTCAACCAGCTGTCATAGCTCATGCATACGCCCACAAGGTATGACCACCTGACGTAACACATTGCCCGTAAGCTCATAACAACATCTCTGACCACCATAGCTACCCATAATCAATTCCAGCACAAATAATTAACCTCATACCAGCTAGAACCTTGTTCCAAACCCTCACAACACTGACAACGATGCAAGAAACATGAATATACCATGACCATTCACTAAAATAAATAAGTCACATCTAATGTCACCTGGGCACACACCTCGCAAGCTAAAACCCAATAAGCACAACACGAATATGACTGAATATGCAAAGAGAAACACATGAGAGAACTATCAAACAAGCTCGACAAGCACAACTCCCTATCAGTATCATACTATGAATCAATTATACAAGGGAGAATTATATCATATGAACTAATCACAAGGATCTCATCCTAATATAAATCCACCGCGGCATGTAGCCCGGTTCAAACATATCAAACCACATGAAAATAAGAGGATCCCATCCTGTAATGACCCGATCGGTTATTTTGAGTATTTTAGCCCAAATCCCCTAAATATAACTTCTTCTATGCTATATTGTGGTTATGTAACTTGCCGGGGTGATTGGTTTTGGTTTTGGGTGAGTTTCGGAGTGAAATGGGACACATAATCCCTAAGTTGGAAGGTTTAAGTCATGGGAGTTGATCGTAGTTTTACTTGGGTTATGATGACTTTGGAATAGATTTTTGACGGTTCCAATAGCTCCGTATGGTGATTTTGGTTGTAGGAGCATCTCCGGATGTCGATTTGGAGGTCCATAGGTCGTTTCAGCGAAAATTGGCGAAAGTTGGAAAGTTGGAAGATTTTGGAAAGTTTGTCCGGGAGTCGACTTTATTGATATTGGGGTCGCATCCAAATTCCGGAAGTTGGAATAGGTCCGTAATGTCATTTATGACTTATGTGCAAAATTTGAAGTCAATCGGAGTTGATTTGGTATGAATCGGCATCAGGTTCAGAATTTAAAAGTTCATGATTGCTTAGGCTTGAATTTGGATTGCGATTAGTAGAATTTGTGTTGTTTGATGTAATATTTGGCCTCGAATAGGTTCGTCAGGTGTTTTGGTACTAGTTTGTATATTCATAAGAGGCCCCGGGTGTGATTCAGTTTGAATTCAGATCGGAATTTGGACTAGTAGAGCTGTTAAACTTTTCTAGCTTCTGGTGTCATAGCACCTGCAGAGGGACGGGCCACAGGTGCGGACTCGCAAAAGTGAGCTTGTGATTGTAGGTGAGAAAATGGCCTAGCATAGCTAGGAATGTAGTTGCGAGAAGTGGACCACATATGCGTATCCGCAGAAGCGGAGATGTGGGCGCAGATGCGAAAAAGGGTCGTTTGGTCGTCCTTCGCAGAAGCAGAGAATACTCTACAGGAGCAGGCTCGCAGGTGCGAGCCATGCTCCGCATAAGCAAAAATTTTGGACTTAAGTGTTTTCTGCATCTGTGATGGGTTTTTCGCAAGTGCGGCATCGCAGAAATGACCCAAGAGTCACAGAAGCGGAAGTCGCGGGGAAGAAAAGGGGCTTGATCGAGGGTTAAATTTCATAATTCATTTTGGGACTTAGAGAGCCCGGTAGGAGGATTTCGAGGGATTATCATAGAGGACTTTAGGGTAAGGAATTATAACTCGTTTTATATTAATTCACATAAATCTATTGATAATTTCATCATTTAATTGGTGCTTTAGAGTTGAAAATTAGGAAAAAATTGTAGAAACTCCTTAGGCTAAATTTTTGAGTTTTGAAAGGCGAAAAGAGGTCGGATTTGAATAATTCTTGTACGGTTGGACTCGATATCGAATGGTTGTTCGGTTTTTGTAATTTGGTCGAGTTCCGAGATGCGGATCTGGGTTGACTTTTTGGGTCGATTTTTCAATTCTTTGCAAACATTGTAATTTCATTGTTTAAATTAGTTTCCTATAGTTGTATTTATAGTATGAAATTATTTTGGCAGATTCAAGCCGTTCAGAGTTGGAAAATTGAGGGAAAGGCCTTTTAGTTGATTGATTTAGCTTGGTTTGAGGTAAGTGACTTGTCTAACCTTGTGTGGGGGAAATTCCCCTTAGGATTTGGTATTGTTGTGATAATTGTAATATGTGAAAACCGTGTACACAAGGTGACGAATGCGTACGCGGGCTAAATGTTGAAATTTCCAGTTTTTAGCTATGTAGTTTCCTTTCATGCTTTAATTGACTTACTTAACATGTTATAGTCATCATATTTAGTCTAATTTCACATGTCTACTTATCTTATCTCTTATTTGCAAATTGTCCTACACGTTTAGTTGAAATACCTATTTCCTTTATTCTGTATTCATTACCTAATTGTCAAATTCTTTTCTTGAAATTGCTATTCATGGAATATCTTGCTGTTAAATTTGGTATTGAGTTGCAAAGGCCGTGGTTCCTATTGAGGCAAAGTGTAAGTGGTGAAATATCATTTTATTGAGTTATTCTCTGGTTGTTATTGTTAAGACTTTGTGTACATTGTGGTTGAGTCATGGGCTCCTTATTGTGAAATTCTGTTATTGTTTGGCTTTTTTGGCAAGTCACTTGAGGTGCGATTTGTGATACGTTGTGATATTGATACGCATGCGGTGGTATAAGGTATGGGTTTTGAAATGCATGCGGTGAGATAAGGTGGTCTTGATACGCGTGGCTAGTAGGGGAACTACTAGAAGCCACACGGTGTGATAAGTTGGGCTAAAACACATGATGCTATTTCGAGAAAAGTGATTTTCAAAACTAAATGTGAAGGCTCCCGAGGTGATATATGAAAAGACTGTGAGTTACTTTTATGATTTGGGACTACGAGGCGGTACCTCGGGAGTGGCCCTTGTTGATCTTTCTCTTTTTGTTGTATTTGTCTTTCTTGTTTGTTTCCCTAACGTGTAAATTTTTTTTTTCTTCCGTGTCGTATTACTGCCTAGATTTTGTGTTGTTAACTTTGGTAATTTCCTTATTGCTTCATTTCCATTGTCTTAATTATTATATCATTATATCTTTGGTAGATCCAGGCACTTCCTATCAGTCCCGCCATTAGTGAGTTGAGGTTGCTTTGGAGACTTCAAGGTACATCTACCCGCATCTGCATGCCTTGTAGTCCCCTTTCTATCATGTTTTTCCTTATTTCATTACACTATCTTAGACAGTGATGTATAGGATTGTTTAGTACTGTTACTAGAGCTTGTGACTTATAGTTCACTAGATTTTGGGAGACGTACAGTTTGAGTTATAGATTTTATTTATGCATTTGTTGAGGTTTTGAGATTTTAAGTTGTTATTTCAATAATTCGGCATGTTGATAGGCTTACCTAGTTTTAGAAACTAGGTGTCGTCATGACTTCCTACGGAGGGAATTTGGGGTCGTGACAAGTAGGTATCAGAGCTCTAGGTTCATAGGTGTTATGAGTCACAAGCAGGTTTAATAGAGTCTCGAGAATCGGTACAGAAACATATGTACTTATCTTCGGGAGGCTATGGAACTGTTAGAAAACGCTTCACTTCTTTGATTCCTTATCGTGCGAGTTGTTGACTTTGGGATTTTAAGTTTCTATCTTTCTATTCTCTCACAGATGGTGAGGACACGTACACCCGAATTAGATAACAGACATCCACGTACCCTGCTAGAGCCGCGAGAGGCCAGGGTAGTAGCTAAGGACGTCCATGTGGTGCAGCTAGAGCACCTGCACGAGCTGCTATAGAGAGCCACCAATAGCTCTAGTTGGAGACCAGGCACCTGAGATGAATGTTACTGCCCCAGCACTGCAGGAGACCCTCGCCCAGTTTCCGTGCATGTTCGGCACTTTAGCTTAGGCAAGGATGATCCCATTTGCTCCTGCCATATCTCAGGCTGGGGAGAAGCACACACCCCCACTACCCGTACCCTAGAGCAACGGGTTCAGGTTGACCCTGACCCAAAGGTCATACCAGCGCAACGGGTCACCCTAGTTCAGCCCGAGGCTAGGGAAGCAACTTTTGAGGGGGAGCAGCTCAGGCTCGAGAGGTACATAAGTACCACCCTCCTACTGTTAGCGGTTTGGCGCTAGAGGATGCCACCGTATCCTCTGTACTATGGGTATTGTAGAGTCTAGCGGGGTCACTTTCACTAAGTTACAGCTTAAGGGAGCGGCTATCAGTGGTGGCGAGCATATGAGTTGGGTAGTCCGGCTGAGGCAGCTTTAATCACTTGGGCTCAGTTCTCAGATATATTCTTGAGGGAGTTTGTTCCCCAGAGTCTCAGAGATGCATGGCGCGCAGATTTTGAGTAGTTGGGCCAGGGTTATATGAGCGTATCAGAGTATGCAGTCCGGTTCAGTGATTTGTCCAGGCATGCACCAGTCTTGGTTGCTACTCTTAGTGAGCGAGTTTGTTCATCCTTCGAGGGTCTCAACCCTGGTATCAGATTTACCATGGCCTGAGAGTTGGAGATGGACATCGCATACTAGCAGGTAGTGGAGATTGCTAGGAGATTGGAGAGTATGTGGGCCCGGGAGAGAAAGGAGAGGGAGGCCAAGAGGCCTTGAGATTCGGGCACATATAGTGGTGCCTGTGCCCCAGTTGTAGCTCATCAAGATAGGGACTATGTGAGCTGCCCTGTTCATTCAACACTTCCAGCTTCCAGCGATTTTTCGGCCACTCCTAGGCCGTAAGCTCCCTATTATGCACTGCCATTATCTAGTGCACCTCCTACACGAGGTGCATTCAGTGCTCAGTCCAGCTGATCAGGCTCGAGCCAGCCACAATAGCCACGTCCTCCGAGAGCTTGTTTTGAGTGTGGTAACACTCGTCAAATGGTGAGGGATTGCCCCAGACTCAGGAGGGGTGCACCTCCACAGACTACTCAAGCTCCGCGTATTCCACCGGGTCCTCAGGCTTCTCAGTCCATGGTTACCGCACCAATTGCCACTCCACCTGCGCAGCCTGCTAGAGGTATGGGTCGGGCAGGTAGAGGTCGCAATAGAGGGGGAGGCCAGGATAGATATTATGCTCTTCCTGCTAGGACGAAGGCAGTTGCATATAGTTATCACAGGTATTGTTCTAGTTTGTCATAGATATACATCAGTCTTATTTGATCTAGGTTCCACTTATTCCTATGTGTCATCTTACTTTGCTCCATATTTGGGTATATCCCATGATTCCTTGAGTTCTCCCATCTATGTCTCTATACCTATGGGAGATTCCCTTGTTGTTGACCGTGTGTATTAGTCGTGTTTGGTTGTTCTTAGTGGGTTTGATACAAGAGCCGATTTATTATTGCTCAGTATGGTAGATTTTGATGTTATTTTAGGCATGGACTGGTTGTCGCCCTATCATACTCTTCTTGACTATCACGCCAAGACCGTGATGCTGGCTATGCCAGGATTACCACGGTTAGAGTGGAGAGGTACTTTAGATTATGTTTCTAGCATGGTTATCTCAGTTCTAAAGGCTCAGCGGATGGTTGAGAAGGGGTGTGATGCATATCTAGCATATGTAAGAGATCTCAGTGTTGATATTCCTATCGTTGAGTTAGTTCCAGTAGTGAGGTATTATCCAGATGTATTCCCAGCGGATCTTCCGGGCATGCTACCCGACAGGGATATCAACTTTGGTATTGATTTGATACCGGTCACTCAGCCCATTTCTATTCCTCCATATCGTATGGCCCCACCAGATTTGAAGGAGTTAAAGGAGAAATTGCAGGAGTTGCTAGATAAGGGTTTCATTCGGCCTAGTGTATCACCTTGGGGTGCTCCGGTCTTGTTTGTAAAGAAGAGGGATGGTTCTATGCGCATGTGCATTGATTATCGCCAGTTGAACAAGGTTACAGTGAATAACAAGTATCCATTGCCTCGTATTGACGACCTATTTGATCAGCTACACGGTGCCAGGGTGTTCTCCAAGATTGAATTGCGTTCAGGCTATCATCAGTTGAAGATTCAGGAGCCAGATATCCCGAACACTCCCTTCAGGACTCGATATGGTCATTACGAGTTCCTTGTGATGTTTTTTGGGATTACCAACGCCCTAGTAGTATTCAAGCACTTGATGAACAGTGTCTTCCGGCCCTATCTTGACTCATCCGTCATTGTGTTTATTGATGAATTTCTGGTGTACTCCCAGAGCCGGGAGCAACATGAGTAGCACTTGAGGATTGTGCTCCAGACCTTGAGAGAAAAGAAGTTATATGCAAAATTTTCAAAGTGTGAATTCTGGCTTGATTCGGTGGCATTTTTGGGTCATGTAGTGTCAAGTGAGGGGATAAAGGTAGATCCGAAAAAGGTTGAAGAAGTGTAGAGTTAGCCTAGACCATCTTCAGCTACGGATATCTGGAGTTTTCTTGGTTTGGCAGGGTATTACCATCGATTTGTAGAGGGTTACTCGTCTATTGTAGCACCTATGATCAGATTAACCCAGAAGAGTGCTCCGTTCAGGTGGACTAAGGAGTGTGAGGTGAGGTTTCAAAAGCTCAAGACAGCTTTGACTATGGCCCCAGTGTTGGTGTTGCCTTCGGGTTCGGGGTCTTACACTGTGTACTGTGATGCATCGCGTATCGGTCTCGGTGCGGTGTTGATGAAGGACGGTAGGGTGATTGCGTACGCATATAGACAGCTGAAGGTGCATGAGAAGAAATATCATATCCATGACCTCGAGTTAGGTGCTAGTATTCATGCCTTGAAGATCTGGCAACACTATTTATACGGTGTCCTTTGTGAGGTCTACATCGACCACCTGAGTCTACAACATCTGTTCAAATAAAATGATCTTAACTTGCAGCAACGGAGGTGGTTAGAGTTGCTTAAGGACTATGATATCACCATTCTATATCATCCTGGGAAGGCCAATGTGGTGGTCGATGCCTTGAGTTGCAAGGCAAAGAACATGGGCAGTTTGGCATATCTACCGATAGCAGAGAGGCCACTAGCCTTGGATGTTCAGGACTTGGCCAACCAGTTTGTTAGATTGGATATTTTGGAGCTGAGCCAAGTTTTGGCTTGTGTGGTTTCTCGGTCTTCTCTTTATGATCGTATCAGAGAGCGTCAGTATAATGACCTCCATCTGCTTGTCCTCAAGAACACGGTTCAGCATGGCGATGCTAAGAAGGTCACCATTGAGGATGCCAGTGTATTACGTATGCAGGGCACGCTATATGTACCCAATATAGATGGATTGTGTGAGTTGATTCTCCAGGAGGCTCACAGTTCACGGTACTCCATTCATCCGGGTGCCTCCAAGATGATTCAGGACTTGAGGCAGCACTATTGGTAGAGGCAGATGGAGAAGGACATAGTGGAATATGTAGCTCGGTGCCTAAACTGTCAGCATGTGAAGTATGAGCATCATCGGCCTGGTGGATTGCTTTATAGGTTAGAGATTCCATAGTGGAAATGGGAGCGGATCACTATGGATTTTGTTGTTGCGCTCCTACAGACTCGGAGGAAGTTCGATAAAGTATGGGTGATTGTGGATAGACTGACCAAGTCAGCTCATTTCAATCCAGTGGAGACTACTTATTCTTCATATCAGCTGGCTCAGGTCTATATTCGCGAGATCGTTAGGCTTCATGGTGTGCTGGTGTCTATCATCTCTAGCTAGGGTACGCAGTTTACATCGCGATTCTGGAGGGACACTCAGCATGAGTTAGGCATGCGGGTGGGGTTGAGTATATCATTTCACCCTCAGACGGACGTACAGTCCGAGCGCACTATTCAGATTTTGGAGGATATGTTTCGTGCGTGCTTGATGGAGTTTGGGGGTTCTTGAGATCAGTTCTTTCCACTCACGGAGTTTGCCTACAATAACAGTTATCAATCGAGCATTCAGATGGCCCTGTAAGAGGCTTTGTATGGTAGGCGGTGCCAGTTTCCAGTCGGTTGGTTCGATCCGGGTGAGGCTAGGCTATTAGGTACAGACTTGGTTCAGGATGGTTTGGAAAAGGTTAAATTTATTCAAGATCGACTTCGTACAGCCCATTACAGACAGAAGAGTTATGCGGATCGGAAGGTTCGCGACGTTGATTCATGGTTGGGGAGAGGGCCTTACTCCGGGTTTCGCCCATGAAAGGTGTTATGAGATTCGAGAAGAAGGGCAAGTTAAGCCCTAGGTATATCGGACCTTTTGAGATTCTTGAGACGATTGGAGAGGTGGATTACAGACTTGCTCTACCACACAGTCTAGCTGTAGTTCATCCAGTATTCCATGTTTCTATGCTCCGGAAGTATCACAATGATCTGTATCATGTGTTGGATTTCAGCTCAGTCCAGTTGGACAAGGATTTATCTTATGTTGATGAGCCGATGGCCATTTTGGACAGGCAGGTTCGAAAGTTGAGGTTGAAGAACATTGCTTCAGTGAAGGTTCAATGGAGGGGTCAGCCAATCGAGGAGGCGACATGGGAGACCGAGCATGATATACGTAGCCGTTATCCTCATCTTTTCACCACTTTAGCTATGTCTCTATACTCATTCGAGGACGAACATTTGTTTTAAGAGGGGGAGGATGTAACGACCTGGCCGGTTATTTTGAGTATTTTAGCCCTAATCCCCTAAATATTGCTTCTTCTATGCTATATTGTGGTTATATAACTTGCCGGGGTGATTGGTTTTGGTTTCGGGTGAGTTTCGGAGTGAAATGGGACACATAGTCCCTAAGTTGGAAGGTTTAAGTCATGGGATTTGACCGTATTGACTTGTGTGAAGATGACTCCGAAATGGAGTTTTGACGATTCCAATAGCTTTGTGGGGTGATTTTGGTCTTAGGAGCGTGTCCGGGTGTCGATTTGGAGGTCCTTAAGTCGTTTCGGCGTAAATTGGCAAAAGTTGGAAGATTTTGGAAAGTTTCACTAGGAGTGGACATTATTGATATCGAGGTCGGATCCCGATTCCAGAAGTTGTAATAGGTCCGCAATGTCATTTATGACTTGTGGGCAAAATTTGAAGTCAGTCGGAGTTGATTTGGTATGAATCAACATCGAGTTCAGAATTTGGTAGTTCATGATTGCTTAGGCTTGAATTTGGGTTGCAATTCGTAGAATTTGTGCTGTTTGATGTAATTTTTGCCTCAAATAGGTCCTTCAGGTGTTTTGAGACTAGTTGGAGGCTCACAGTTCGCGGTACTCCATTCATCCTGGTGCTGCAAAGATGTATCAGGACTTGAGACAACACTATTGGTGGAGGCGGATGAAGAAAGACATAGTAGAGCATGTAGTTCGGTGTATAAATTGTCAAAAGTGAAATATGAGCATCAGCGACCGAGTGAATTGCTTCAGAAGTTAGAGATTCCAGAATGGAAATGGGAGCGGAACACTATGGATTTCGTTATTAGGCTCCCACGGACTCAGAGGAAGTTCGATGCAGTTTGGGTGATTGTGGATAGGTTGGCCAAATCAGCTAATTTCATTCCTATAATGACTACCTACTCTTCCGAGTAGTTGGCTCGAATCTATATTTGCGAGATTGTCAGACTTTACGGCATATATTCATATGGGGCCCCAGGGGCCCCTGGTGTGATTCGGCTTGAATTCGGATCGTAATTTGGACTTGTAGAGTTGCTGAACCTTTCCAGCTTCTGGTGTCATCGCACCTGCGAAGGGACTAGCCGCAGGGGCGGACTCGCAAAAGCAAGCTTGTGATCATAGATGCGAAAATAGCCTAGCCCAGCTGGGAATGCAAGTACGAGGAGTGGACCGCATCTGCCGTCCGCAGAAGCGAAGATGTGGTCGCAGATGGGGAAGAGGGCCGCTTGGTCGTCCTTTGCAGAAGCAGAGAATACTCTGTAGGAGCGGGCTCGCAGGTGCGAGCCATGGTCTACAGAAGCGGAAATATTGGTCTTAAGTGTTTTTCGCACCTGCGATGGCTTTTCCGCAGGTGCGGCATCACAGAAGCAAGCCAAGGGCCGCAGAAACCGAAGTCGCTGGGCAGAAAAGGGGCTTGATCGAGGGTTAAATTTCATAATTCATTTTGGGACTTAGAGAGCTCGGTGTGTGGAGAAATTTTGAGGGATTTTCAGAGAGGACTTTGGGGTAAGGAATTCTAGCTCGTTTTTTATTAATTCACATGAATCTATTGATAATTTCATCATTTAATTGGTGCTTTGGAGTTGGAAATTGGGAAAAATTGGTAGAAACTCTTTAGGCTAATTTTTTGAGTTTTGAAAAGAGAAATGAGGTAGGATTTGAATAATTCTTGTATGGTTAGACTCGATATCGAATGGGTGTTCGGTATTTGTAATCTTGGTCGAGTTCCGAGATGCGGACTCGGGTTGACTTTTTAGGTCGATTTTTCAATTCTTTGCAAAGATAGTAATTTCATTATTTCAATTAGTTTCCTATAGTTGTATTTATAGTATGAAATTATTTTGGCCAGATTCGAGCTGTTCGGACTTGGAAAATCCAGGGAAAGGCCTTCTAGTTGATTGATTTAGCGTGGTTTGAGGTAAGTGACTTGTCTAACCTTGCGTGGGAGAAATTTCCCTTAGGATTGGTATTGTTGTTATAATTGTGATATGTGAAAGTCGTGTACGCAAGGTGACGAGTGCGTACACGGGCTAAATGTTGAAATTTCCAGTTTTTAGCTATGTAGTTTCCTTTCATGCTTTAATTGAGTTACTTAACATGTTATAGTCATCCTTTTTAGTCTAATTTCATATGTCTACTTGTCTTATCTCTTATTTTCAAATTGTCCGACATGGTTAGTAGAAATACTTGTTTCCTTTATTTCGTATTCATTACTTAATTGTCGAATTATTTACTTGAAATTGCTATTTTTGGAATATCTTGCTGTTAAATTTTGTATTGAGTTGCAAAGGTCGTGGTTTCTATTGAGGCAAAGTGTAAGTGGTGAAATGTCATTTTATTGAGTTACTATCTGGTTGTTATTGTTAAGACTTTGTGTACATTGTGGTTGAACCGTGGGCTCTTTATTGTTAAATTCTGTTATTGTTTGGCTTTTCTGGCAAGTTGTGATATTTGGCACTTGAGGTGCGATTTGTGATGCGTTGTGATATTGATACACATGCAGTGGTATAAGGTCTGAGTGTTGAAACACATGCGGTGAGATAAGGTGGGCTTGATATGCATGGCTAGTAGGGGAACTACTAGAAGCCACACGGTGTGATAAGTTGGGCTAAAACACATGATGCTATTTCGAGAAAAGTGATTTTCAAAACTAAATGTGAAGGCTCCCTCGGTGATATATGAAAAGACTGTGAGTTACTTTTATGATTTGGGACTACGAGGCGGTACCTCGGGAGTAGTCCTTGGTTATCTTTCTCTATTTGTTGTATTTGTCTTGGTTGTTTGTTTGCCAAACGTGTAAATTCTTGTTTTCCTTCCGTGTTGTATTACTGCCTTGATTCTGTGTTGTTAACTTTGGTAAATTCCTTATTGTTTCATTTCCATTGTCTTTATTAGTATATCATTACATCTTTCTCTTTGTTTCTTATTATCTCCAGGAGGGCCTTGACCTGACCCCGTCACTACTCTAATGAGGTTAGGCTTGGCACTTACTGGGTACCATTGTGGTGTACTCATGCTATGCTTCTGCATATTGTTCTGTGCAGATCCAGGTACTTCCTATCAGTCTCGGCATTAGTGAGTTGAGGTTGCTCTGGAGACTTCAAGGTACACCTGCCTACGTCCGCATGCCGCAGAGTCTCCTTCTATCCTGTTTTTTCCTTATTTCATTACACTATCTTAGACATTGATGTATAGGATAGTTCAGTACTATTACTAGAGCATGTGACTTATACTTCACCAGGTTTTGGGATATGTACATTTTGAGTTACAGATTTTAGTTATGCATTTATTGAGGTTTTGAGATTTTAAGTTGTTATTTCAATTATTCCGCATGTTGATAGGCTTACCTAGTTTTAGAGGCTAGGTGCCGTCACGACTTTCTACGGAGGGAATTTGGGGTCGTGACACATCCTCAGCTCTGAATCACAAGTGGAATGTACATCACATCAACCGAAACCTTCCGCTAATTCAATTCTGCGAAACAAAATCATAACATGTAATGAACTCCCCATACTGGTAGAGCATCTAAATCACAAATCGTAACCAAACGCTCCAGAAATCACATCAAAACCTATCATAATTAGTAACAGAAAGTCATTTCTAGTCTCATAGCTCTCAATAGTGATCTAAACAAAATGATAGACACGGGCTACCACTATAGAATCTCCCAACAGGTGTAAACACATAAGTAGAGTACTGAATTACGAAACTCGCTCATATGTGAAGCAAGATAGGAGGACTCATCCCGATAAGCAGAACCGATTCAAATTAAGAATGATGCTCCTCTATAACAAATCAAAACCATATCTGTAACGGCACCATCTTGTGCAGCGACCTCATCCCTACCTTAGAAAGCATATCAACGGGTTGGGCCTCCCCATATATGGCGTCATCTACCTGCCTGTTCTCCACACCTAACTGGCTATGTAGGTGGAATAACAACCGGAATGGAGCGCGTAGGCTAAGTGCACTGATGAAATCCACCCCTCTCGAGTCTTGGACAATCTCTTATGATGTGCCTAGTATTATCACACTCATAACAACCCCTCTGCGGGTGTGGCTGCTCATACTGAGTCCGTGTTGGATGACTGGAATAACAATGGCAAGAACCCCGTGCCAGTGGTACACTCATGAAGTGCGGACTAGACTGGCCGAATGCCCGAGCCTCTGCCATGATGGGCTATCATTGAAGAGTAGAATCCACTGAACCCTCCTGAACCTTGAGACCTCTTGGTCTCCTTATCCTCCCTCGCCTCACACCGAATATGCTCTAATATCCTAGCAATCTCCACTACCTGCTGAAATAGAGTATCAGTCTGCAACTCTCGAGCCATACTGAATCTAATATCATAACTGAGCCCTCCAATAAATCTGTAGAATATCTCTCTAAATGTAGGAACCAAAGTAGGTGCATGACGGGATAACTCACTGAACCTGATGGCGTACTATGACACCGTCATGGAGCCCTAACGCAACTGCTCGAACTCTATACGCTACGCATCCCGAAGGGTTTGGGGAACAAACTTCCTCAAAAATATTTTCAAAAATGAGCCCAAGTGGGTGGTGCTGCATCGGCTAGTCTACCCTCCTCATAAACCTGTCATCACTGATATGCTGCCCCCGAAAGTTAAAATGTAGTAAAAGCAACTTCGCTCACCTCCACATTCCCATGGTGCAGAGAATACGGTGACACTTCACTAGAAAGCCATGTCGGTACACAATGATCCCAAAACCAAAGCTCAATGTAGAAGATCCTAGCACGAACCACGTAACCCAGAAGTTCATAAACCACTGTATTTCCTCTAAAGCACCCCATAATGCCGCAACCGAGATACCCACTCTGAAGAGACCTTCTGTGAGTCTGAAGTTGTTTATCTAACCTCTCTGATGTTGAAGAGTAGAATTATTAATGACACATAAATACAGAAAGTCCCAACATTATCCCATAAAAATCTCAGATCTTAATCATATACAGATTCCGGGGAACCCTTCAATACCACATATACATTGCACGCTAGAACTGATATAACACATGACCCTGCAATCTGATCATCTATAGTGGACTCTCCTACTTGGCATGAAGCCATAGGACACAACATCCGATGATCCACAATACTAACCATCATAGCTTGCACAACACCAATCTTGAGATACCTCAAATCATCTATTAAGCGCATATCCATCCTCGTGACTGTAACGACCCGGCCGGTCATTTTGAGAGTTATAGCCTAGATCCCCTGTTTACTGCTTTCCCCGTATCTTTTTCTACTTATGTGACTTACCGGGAGGTTATTATTGTGGTTTCGGAGTGAATTAGGACACTTAGTCCCTAAACGGAAGCTTAAGTCTTAGGATTTTAAATGTAGTTGGAACTGTGTGAAGACGAATCCAAAATGGAGTTTTGTCGGTTCCGTTAGCTCCATTGGGTGATTTTGGACTTAAGAGCATGTCCGGACTGTCAATTGGAGGTTCGTAGCTGATTTAGGCTTGAATTGGCGAAAATCAAATTTTTGGAGATTTTGACCGGTAGTGGACTTTTTGATATCGGGGTCGGATTCCAATTCCGGAGGTTGGAGTAGGTCTGTAATATCAATTATGACTTATGTGCAAAATTTAAGGTCAATCAAACGTAATTTGAATCGGAGGGTGATTCATGTTTTTAGCATTATTTGACGTGATTTGAGGGCTTGACTAAGTTCGTATGGTGTTTTAGGACTTGTTGGTATGTATGGTTGAGGTCCCAGGGGCCTCGGGTGTGTTTCGGATGCTTAGCGGATTGAATTTGGACTTATGCAAATTGCTGAAGTTTCTGGTTTCTCGTGTTTTTGCACATGCGGTAGGGTGACCGCAGGTGCAGACTCGCACGTGTGAGAGGAGGATCACAGATGTGGGCTGGAGGAGTTTGGACTGGGTTGCAGGTGCAACATGAAGGCCGCAGGAGCGGAGTCGCTTCTGCGGAAGCTTGAATGCAGAAGCGAAGAGGCCTGGGAGGTTTGGGATCGCAGGAGCGGAAGGGACTCCGCAGAAGCGAGATCGCAGGTGCGATCTTTGGTCTGCAGAAGCGGAAACCCTTTCCATGAGTGGAATTCGCACCTGCGATGGTCAGAGGTCTGCAGATGCAGAAATACTGGACAGAACACTTAAATGCAAGGGTTCGCGATATTTGCTCATTTTAAACATTTTGAGCTCGGGTTTGGCGATTTCTTGAGAGCATTTTCGAGGGGTTTCTTGAGGTAAGTCCCTTGTGCTTATTTTTGATCAATAATCTTGCTTCCCCATTTATTTTTCCACCTAGTTAGTGTGTATTTAAGGTGGAATTTGGGAGTTTGAGGCTAGGGATTTGGAGAGTGAATTTTGGGGATTTGAAAGGCCATTTGGTGTCGGATTTTAGTAAATTTGATATGGTTAGACTATGGAAATATTGCTGTTAAATGTTGTATTTATCGGTTTGAGTTGTTTGTTTACTTTTGAGACTACGAGGTGGTTCCTCGAGAGTTCTCCCTGTACATTTACTTTTGAGACTACGAGGCGGTTCCTCGGGAATTCTCCCTGTACATTTACTTTTGAGACTACGAGGCGGTTCCTCGGGAGTTCTCCCTGCACATTTACTTTTGAGACTACGAGGCGGTACCTCGGGAGTTCTCCCTGCATATTACTTTTGATACTACGAGGCGGTACCTCGGGAGTTCTCCATGTATATTTATTTTGGAACTACGAGACGGTATCTCAAGAGATCCCATGTTGTTTACCCTTGTGTGTTGTACTGTTGCCTTACTGTATTTCCTTTTTTTAAATTCTAGTCTCTTATTATACTGTATATTCTCCTGCCTTACTTATTATTTACCAGTGGGCCTGACCTGACCCCGTCACTACTCGACCGAGGTTAGGCTTGGCACTTACTGGGTACCGTTGTGGTGTACTCATGCTACTCTTCTGCAAATGTTTTGTGTGCAGATCCAGGTGCTTTTTATCAACCCCGCTACTAGCTGAGAGTTCTTGCTGCTGTACGGAGACTTCAAGGTACATCTGCCGCGTCCGCAGACCTCAGAGTCCCCTTCTATTCTCTCCTATGTCATTTACCTTTCGTATTTCTTTTATTAGACTCTGGTGTATAGAGATTCTAGTTTTCTTTCTGTAGCTTGTGACTTATGATGTTTCGTGTTTTGGGAATACTGTGTATTACTAGATGGTTGGTTATTGTACATGCCAAGCGGCATTTTTACTAGTTATTTAGTTATCTGCTGCTGTTAGTTGCCAAGTTTTACTTTCGTTTCATTATTTTCCGCAATTTGTTCGGCTTACCTAGTCGTAGAGACTAGGTGCCGTCACGACGTAATACGGAGGGAGTTTGGGGTCATGACAGTGACAGTCAAACTCGCTTCTTCCAGTACCTTGAATGATAATATGTACCTTTCACTGAGTAGAAATCCCATATGAACCACATAGTCTCTAATACCACCCACTATCCTTAAATCATCATCCACCTCATGACCCTACCACGATCGCGATGATTTGACAACCAATTAAATCTTCCCATGTTCGTAGTTATCAACAAGATACCAGAACCCGATGCACCCCCACGTGAACAACTGACTGGTCTCTCAATACATCCATATCCTCAGTCTGGACGACACATTGAGATAATCTTTTAGCATCCCTGGCTCTCTCGTCGCCCATCCGCAGCATCACGAACCGTAGGCGCATAGCTGATACAGAGTGCGCAATATCATACACGAGTGGATGCAAAGGAATATAAGATATATGCTTCAAGCTGAATCAATATCGCACGATGAGGAATGAAAGAAGTGGAATTTCCTAATAGTTTCATAGCCTCTCAAATATAAGTACAGACGTTTCCGTACTGATCTGCAAGACTCTACTAAACATGCTTATGACTCATAGCACCTATGAACCTAGAGCTCTGATACTAATTTGTCACGACACCAATTTTCCACCTTAGGACATCATGATGGCACCTAGTCTTTAAGACTAGGTAAGCCTAACACATGCTGCTTTTTAATGGATTTAGCTAACTTAACTGCAATACATTAATAATATTTGTAACAACATACCTAAATCAACATCAGTTACATAACCCCAAAATCAGTAGAACAAGTCATAAGCATTTCTAAGAGTCACTAGAAATAACATGTACATCACTGTCCCAGAATAATAGGAAACAATGGAAATAAAATACAACAGAAGTTGACTTTGGAGCCTGCAAACGTCAAGTAAGTATACCTTGAAGTCTCCAGCCACGCAGACATAAGTCTCAAACCAACTCGATCATAAGTACCTAGATCTGTACAAAAATGTGCACAACCGTAGTATGAGTACACCACAGCCGTACCCAGTAAGTATCAAGCCTAACCTCGATAGAGCAGTGACGAGGCCAGGTCAAGACATCTACCAGACATGTAAACCTATGCAGGATATAAATTAAAGCTAATAATGGAAAGAACATCAATGTAAGACCAACAACAGAAGGATCACATATTTACAATCAACAGTGAAATAATAGAAGCACGAATAGCAACAAGAAATAAACGAATAATAAAAAAACAGATGATAACTCAATCAATCAAATCATTCCTAATGCAGAAATTACAACACGAACTACCCGAGGTACTACTCCCCGTAATCTCAAATCATAAGTCACAACTTTCAAATCTTACATGTATGGAACCTCGTGCCCACATTTTTCCAAATCACTTTCGCACGGCAAATCCCACGTGCCACCATGTACATTGTATCCGTGTCAAATGCTAATTAAAATGTTCAAGAGATTTATTTATATACGATAAGACATAATAACAACCTTGAATAAAGTAGGGAATCAAATGAGAAAATGAGTTTATTTTACAAATCATTTGGGTGAAGAAAATCACATTTTCAAATAAAATAAAGCATCGGATAAACTACTGAATTAAATATATAATTTGTTAAATTAAAACATAATAACGATTTTTAAGTCAAGTAAAAACATCAGATAGGGTAAGGAGTTTAAGTTGAGAAATCAATTAAAGTGAAATATGACAGTTATTAAGAATAGTAAAGTACCGAATGAAACAACGAGTTTTAACTTAAGAGTAACATAATGTAAGCATGTTAAAAATTCTTTTATTTAAAATCATTATGTTACCAACAACATAGCAGGGTATGAGATAATGACTCTGTGCAGTAAATTCATCTTGAAAATCAATTCACCAAGTAACTACGGAAGTACAGATTGACACATTGAAGTAATACCACCGTTCACGTAGGATGCATGACTCACACAAGACACAACAACAAGAGCAAGTACAACACACACAATCAGTTGCAGCGCGCAACCCGATCCCACCATATCATCATTTATCAATATCATAATCCTCCCTTATTCCACCATTGTATTAATAAGCAATACCAAGTATTACGTACACAAACAGTTGTGGCGTGCAACCCGATTCCACCGTATCATTTATCAATAACACAATCCTCCCTTATTTTACCTGTTGCGGCATGCAACCCGACCCCACCGTATCATTTATCAATAACACAATCCTCTCTTATTTCACCCGTTGCGGAGTTTAACCCTATCCCACTGTATCATTCATCAATAACACAATCCTCCCTTATTTCACCCGTTGCAGCGTGCAACCCTATCCACTAACAATTTCAATTAACAATAACAATACAATAACTCAATTTACAAGAATCTCTACAATCAAAGAGTATGAGTGCACTTCAACAAAAAAACCATGTAATAATCAAAGAAATGCAACAAATACTACAAGAAACAATAGGACAAGTAAAGCACGTGACAACTAAGATGTGCAAGTAAAACAATTAAAGCAAGTAGCAAATAAATATGGAGCCATGGAAGGGACTCAACAATTAAGTGGTAACAAGACAATAAGGAAGGGAATAACGTCAACTAAAGCATATAAGGGCAAAATAACAAGTAAGAGGTAGAACAAGTGCTAACAACGACAAATAGAGCATGTAAGAGTAGATTAACCATGAAAGATATAACATGTCATGACGATTCAATTAAAGGCATGGAAAGAGTCTAGATAATCTAAACCGGTCAAATACCAAATATAGGTTGTGTACTGATAAATGAGAATTTTAACTACTTATTAGCGCCTTTTAGCTTTTGTTTTAGTCTAAAAGCAATGAATTGTGTTCCCGAAACTGATGAAATGTGCTAAATTACAGGAATGTTAGAAGATGGACTCCCAAGATGAAATCTGACTCATAAAGGAGTAATCTAAACTCAAGGCAACAAAAGACATGAGTAGCTAGATTTTGACATTAGATCAACTTTTGACATCAGCAACTACAGTAGCAGTTTCTCTTTGCTTCTTTTAGTAGTTTTTTATATTTTGAGATATTTTAATATAGATTATATCATTTTGATTTTACAATATGAGTTTAATTAGCATTTCTTCTTCTATTTCTTATATTTGAAGCATGAGTAGCTAGATTATTACTAGGTTTGTGACCCAACCCTAGTGTGTAAACCTTATGGGTGTTTAATTTAATACTTGTTTATAGTTGGGGATTTATTATTTAGTCTTGTTCATACTTTAATTTGTGGAATTAATGGTTGCAAACATTAGTTCATGCCTATTTCACTAAGTCTCTACTTGAGAAAGAGATACTTAGTCTAGAAAAACTTGGTTAACAAGAAATTGGGTCAATCAAGAGATTGATAATCTCAATTAAAGGGTTCAACCTAGATATAGTAATAAGCCGACTTGAGATTTTATCAACCATTTTGTACAATACCCATTTGGACTTGAGAAAGCCAAATTGGGCAATATTACTCTATAACCGAGAGGTATTGAGTGGGTAATTGAGAGTTGATAGCTATAATACACCCCGATAAACAAGACAAGCATTAAGGTCTATATCCCATTAGGCAAACACCTAGGTGTTGGTCATAGCCCTAGGCTTTTTACAAAACTTGAAAAACATCAAAAACAATTTCTTAATTTCATTTCTTAACTTTGCAATCTTAGTTTAAAATAGACATAGAAACAACCCCAATTTGTGGAAGTGTAAATTGAGGTATTTTAAACTCACGTACTACAATATATACTCATAATTCTCATATATAGCTCCTTATGGAAATCGACCCCGAATCTTGATGGGTACTATTATTGCAATCGACCGTTTCATAACCTTGATTTGAGGTGTGAAATTGGACGAGATCAATTTTTGGCGCCGTTGCCGGGGAGTTAAAATCAGTATTAACTATATATTTAGGTGTGTTTTTGGAATATCTTCCTTTCCTTCCTTGTTATTAATGTGTTGAGAAATTATAAGTATAATCATGGCAAACAATGAGCTCAGAAACTTATCTTTGGGGGATGTGGACGTTGAGGATGATCAGATGGATGAGGTCCCTTTTGAACCTCAAGCCAATAGACGAGGCAGAGTGCCTCATGAAAATATGCCCGCTCCACTCCCACCTCTACCATGAGCGACTCCACACTGTGTATTGCCGAATGAAGGGTATACAAGTTCTATAGTCCCTCCCCGTATTAGGGCGGGCAACTTTCAAATAACCAACGTGATGCTCACTTTGCTCGAGAAACGAGGGTTCTTAACTGGTGTACCGGGTCAAAATACATACAAACACTCGAAGGGGTTCGTGAATACGTGTTGGGGGAGTAAGTAAACAAAGGTCTCCGAGGATACTTTGAGGCTAAGGATTTTTCCCTTCTCTCTACGGGGGAAAGCTTTAGACTAATTAAAATGTTTTCCAAATCATTTCATTCATACTTGGGATGAATTGGCGGAGAAATTTATTTCTAAGTACTTCTCTCTCGGGCACATGGCTATACTTCGGGATGAAATTCTAGTATTCAAGGAAGAGCCCAATGAATCACTACACGAGATATAGGAACGATATAGAACAATGGTGAAAGAGTGTCCCAACAACGATATGACGGAGAACATGATCCAACAAACTTTCTATCGAGGGATCAATACAACCAACCAATGTGTGGTGAATAAACTTGCCGGTGGGAACTTCATGATTACGCCTTATGCAGAGGCGTGTGATATTTTGGATGAGATGGCGGATACTTTATCGGCGTGGCGATCCCGGGCTAATGTTCCACAAGGTGATCCCAATATGATTCACCTTCACAAAGAATTACATGACCATGGGCAAGCCATAGCCGAATTGACCACCACCATGAAGCAATTGGCAAAGGCTCAACTACAACAAGTGCAAAACCTGAGGCAAGTCAATGCAATGGAGGGAGTAAACATGATGGTGAACAAACGAAGAACAAATGGTCCACAAGTGCAACAAAGAGCAGAAAATTTTATGCAAGAAGATAGTGGGTTTGAGCAAGATGATTCCTACAATGACCATGAAGAAGAGGTCCAATATGTGAAAAACTTTCAAGGGTGAAGAAACAACTTCCAAGGCCCAAGCCAACAACAATGGAGACCTCAAAACAATCAAGGAAATTGGAATTCTCACAACCAAGGTAATTGGAGTGGTGGAAATAATCAAAGCAATTGGAATAACAACAACAATCAAGGAAATTGGAGTGGCGAAAATAATCAATGGAATTGGCATAACAACAATAACCAAGGCAATTGGGGAGGCAACAATCAAGGCGGTTGGATTACCAATCAAGGAAATTGGGGGTGAGGTTTTCAAAGGCCCCCGATGTATCAATAACCGAGCAACCCACCTCCTTATCCTTTCCATGGTCCTAGTTCTTCCAATAATGAAATGGGCCGTATTGAGAACATGTTTAAGCAAATTATCGAGAAGAATGCTAATTTCGATGCCCAACTTGCTTCACACAACACATCGATCCACAACTTAGAAGTGAAAATGGGGAAAATCTCTCAAGCTTTAAATTCTCGTCCTAAGGGGGCACTACCAAGTGACTCGGTGGTGAACCCAAAGGGTGGGAACAACATGGGGCATGCCACGACCGTTACTACAAGAAGTGGAAGAGGTGGGAATGCACCCTCCTTAAGTCAAAGGCAATTTGTGGATGATGAGCAAGTGGTGGAAGAAGAAGAGATCCCGAACAATGTGGTGCAAGCAAATGATGAAGTGCGGATTGATATTGATGACAATGTGGGAAAGACTCAAGAGGAAGTGAACTCGTCTAGGGATCATGATATTGACATACCGGAACTGGTAGCACAAAAGGCTAAGGAACCATTGCCTAAGCCTCCTCCTCCATATCCTCAAAGGCTCGCCAAGCAAAATGGCGAGAATTAATTCAAAAAGTCCATTGACATGATGAAGAGTCTCTCAATAAATGTTCCATTAGTTGAAGCCTTGGAGCAAATTCCTGGTTATGCAAAGTTTATGAAGGATTTGGTGACAAAGAAGCAATCGATAAATTTTGAAACTATCAAAGTCACGCATCAAGTGAGTGCAACTGTGCATTCGATGGCTCCTAAATTAGAAGATCCCGGTGCTTTCACAATCCCTTGTACCATGGGAAGTGCCAAGTTTTCTAAAGCTCTTTGTGATCTTGGGGCGAGTATCAATTTGATGCCTTATTCGGTTTTCAAGATGTTGGGAGTTGGGCAACCAAGACCCACATATAGGAGATTATAAATGGCCGATCGTACCATGAAGAGACCATTGAGAGTGATTGAAGATGTATTAGTTTGTGTTGATAAGTTCATTCTTCCGGCGGATTTTGTTATTCTTGATTGTGAAGTGGACTATGAGGTGCTGATTATTCTTGGAAGACCTTTCCTTGATATGGGGAAGGATCTTGTTGATGTGGAAGCTGAAGAACTCACTTTCTGTGTGGGTGATGAAAAGGTGGTGTTCCACGTGTGCAAATCTATGCGGCAACCAAATAGCAATGAAGTATGTTCTTTCATGGATTTCGTGACCGACGTGATTATTGATGATACAAGTGCCACGATTAATGTGGGTGATATGTTGGAGGACGTCTTTCTCAACTTTGATGATGACGAGATGGATGGCTTCATGGAATGTGTGAATTATTTGCAAGGAATGGGGTCGTACAACTATGCGCCTCGAAAACTTTCCTTGGATCATAAAAATAGGAAAACTCCTCCTACAAAGCCTTCAATTAAAGAGCATCCTACCTTGGAGTTGAATCCATTGCCTCCACATCTTCGGTATGAATGTTTTGGCCCTTGTTCTACTGTACCGGTTAATCTTTCCTCTTGTTTGACTAACGTGCAGGTTGACTCTACATTGGCGGTGCTCCACAAGAAGAAGAAGGCTATTGGGTGGACTTTGGCGGATATTCGGGGAATAAGCCCCGCATTTTGCATGCACAAAATTAACTTGGAGGAGGATGCCAAACCATCTATTGAATATCAAAGGAGACTCAATGAAGCTATGCAGGACATGGTCAAAAAGAAGACTATCAAGTGGTTGGATGCCGAGGTTGTCTACCCCATTTTCGATAGTTCGTGGACTTCTCCAATGCAATGTGTCCCAAAGAAGGAGGGAATGACGATGGTCACCAATGACAAGAATGAGTTGATTCCTACAAGAACGGTGACCAGCTGGATAGTGTGTATGGACTATTGCAAGCTAAATAAGGTCAGGAGGAAGGACCATTTTCCACTTCCCCTCCTTAACCAAATGCTTGATAGGTTGGCCGGTCATGCTTTCTATTGATTTCTAGATGGATATTCGGGCTACAACCAAATCCTTATTGCTCTGGAAGATCAAGAGAAAACAACTTTCACATGTCCCTATGGTACTTTCGCTTTCAAGCGGATGCCATTTGGCTTATTTAATGCACCGGCGACTTTTCAAAAGTATATGATGGCGATCTTTACGGATATGGTCAAGGACTACCTTGAAGTCTTCATGGATGACTTCTCGGTGGTCGGGGATTCCTTTGATAATTGCTTGGCAAATTTGGATAAGGTATTGGCAAGGTGTGAAGAAACGAACTTGGTGCTAAATTGGGAGAAATGCCATTTCATGGTCAAGGAAGGCATTGTCCTTGGCCACAAAATTTCAAAGAATGTCATAGAGGTCGACAAGGCAAAGATTGAGGTGATTTCTAAACTTCCACCTTCAACGTCGGTGAAAGACGTGCGTAGTTTCTTAGGTCACGCGGGGTTCTACCGGTGTTTCATCAAGGATTTTTCTAAAGTGGATCCCGTTGTGCAAGCTCTTAGAGAAAGATGCTAAGTTTCACTTCAATGATGATTGCACGAGAGACTTCAAAGTGCTAAAGTTCAAATTGACAACCACTCCCATTATCACCGCTCCTAATTAGAGTATCCCTTTTGAGCTCATGTGTGATGCTAGTGATGTAGCGGTTGGATTACTTTTGGGGCAACGCATCAACAAAAATTTTCATCCGGTCTACTATACTAGTAAGACCATGAATTATGCCCAAGTCAACTACATCATTACAGAGAAAGAGCTCCTCGCCGTTGTGTTTGCAATTGAGAAGTTTTGCCTGTATTTGATGGGTGCAAAGGTTATTGTTCATACGGATCATGCGGCACTTTGCTATCTTATGAGCAAGAAAGATTCCAAATCTCGGTTGATGAGATGCATGTTATTGTTTCAAGAATTTGATATTGACATCCAAGATCGAAAAGGGAGTGAAAATCAAGTGGCGGACCACTTGTCTTGTTTAGAGGAGGAGGGGGCCGTATGATGGCCTTGAAATTAATGACTCCTTCCCCGATGAGAAATTCTTGGCTATTTTAATGAAAGAGGTGTCATGGTTCGCGCATCTAGCAAACTTCCTTGTGTGTGGAATCATCCCGGATGAGTTCTCTTCAAATCAAAAGAAGAAGCTCAAACGATATTGTCAAGATTATTATTGGGACGAGCCATACCTTTTCCGAATTTGCATGCATGGGGTAATTAGAATATGTGTACCAGATGAAGAGAAAAATGATATTCTTGAGGCTTGCCATTCTTCGCCTTATGGTGGTCTCCATCGCGGAGCAAGAACGGCGGCCAAAGTGCTAAGTAGCGGTTTCCATTGGTCCACTCTTTACAAAGATGCAAGTGATGTGGTGAAAAGATGTGATGAATGTCAACAGGCCGGTGGAATCTCGAAGAAGAATGAAATGCCTCTCACTACCATTTTGGAGATTGATATCTTTGATGTATGAGGTATTGACTTCATGGGTCCTTTTGTGAGTTCTTGTGGAAATACCTACATCTTAGTCGCGGTTGATTATGTGTTTAAATGGGTTGAGGCCATTGCTCTACCCAACAATGAAGCAAGAAGTGTGGTGGCGTTCTTGAAGAGGAATATTTTAACAAGATTTGGTATTCTGCGGGCTTTCATAAGCGATGGGGGTTGCATTTTTGCAACAAGGCTTTTGACACTTTGCTTAGCAAGTATGGTGTCACTCATAAAATCAAGACTCCCTATCATCCACAAGCTAGCGGTCAAGTGGAAGTCTCCAACAGGGAGATAAAGAATATCTTATCCAAAACAGTGAATGCTAACCGGACAAATTGGTCAAAGAAGCTTGATGATGCATTATGGGATTACCGAATTGCTTTAAAAACTCCTATCAGAATGCCTCCATACCGGTTGGTGTTCGGAAAAGCTTCTCATCTTCCGGTGGAACTTGAGCACAAAGCCATGTGGCCTTTGAAGAAATTGAATCTTGATTGGGATGCAGCTGCTAACTTGCAGGTTGCACATTTGAATGATTTGGATGAGTTCCGGTACCATGCATACATAATTTCGTCCTTGTACAAAGAGAAGATGAAATATCTTCATGACAAGTACATTTGGAGCAAAGAGTTCAAAGAGGGTGATCTTGTGTTGTTGTTCAACTCACGGTTGACGATGTTTCCGGGGAAGTTAAAGTCTAAATGGAGTGGCCCGTTTGAAGTCGTGGGTGTGACACCCTTTGGTGCATTGGACTTAAAGAAAAAAAATGATGAGGTATTCCGAGTCAATGGTCACCGGGTGAAGCACTATCTGGGAAAAGTTGGTGATGGCCACGTTGTGGCGGTGATTCATTTCAAATGATGGTAATCTGCATCGTGCCGCGACGTTAAATCAGGTGCTGCTTGGGAGGCAACCCATGTTTCTTTTTCTTTTCTTTTCTTCTTTTGTAGATAGGTGTTATTTTTGTGCTAACGGGATTTGAAGTGTTTGCAGGGTTGAGTGTGCTTTACAGGAAATATGTCCAGAAATTTGGCTAAGTGTGGAAATAATTGTGAACCGCAATTGTAGTGCGCGGACCGCACACTTATGGTTACAGCAGTAAAACATCCTTTGCGGTCCCACAATCACATTGCGGACCACAAAAATTGAAGGGGGAAAATGACAACTCTCTGAGGTCCGCAACAAATTCTGTGGCCGCATAACAAATTTTGCGGACCGCAACACAAAAGGGCTTCTGAGCCCCCAGGTAACAGAGTGCGGACCACAATGGGAATTTTGCGGCCACACTTAACTCTTTTTCCCTCAATCATAACCGTCCAGTATAAATAGAGGGCCTAGGGCTACTATTACTTTTTTTCCCTCTCTGAGCATTCACAAGTCTAAAACATTGAAATCATTTGGTAAATCATCTGCCACACACATTCAACATCTGTGATCACTCATTTGCACTACTGCATATCTGTATGCCTCAATTCCTTGTAGAATATTTCAATTTTAAGTTTAATTTACAACTTGTTAGTTAGTTTTAGACCATTTGTCAGTAGAATTCAATTATACAATCATGTGGGGTTAAAACTGTAGTGGGTCAACTAGTTCTTGCTCTATGAGGAATGGGTAAATAGGTTTTCATGATTATACACTGCCACCATGCCAAAATTGTGCAAAAATTGAAAACCTTATAATTCTTATCATAATTGTTTTGTTATCTACAGCCGCACAAGAAATTGTGTGGTCCACAGAAGTTGAAATTAGGGCACTTTAGTCAATCATGATTTTGCGGCCGCAATGAAAAATGTGTGGACCGCAAAAATCCCATTGCAGCCGCAGAACAACTATTTATTTGTTATCAGAGAGTTGTCAATTTGATGACTCAAATGTGCGGCCGCAATAGAAAATGTGTGGACTGCAGAAAACTGATTGCGGCTGCAAAACAGCCCATTCTATTATCATAGAGTTGGCATATTGGTGGTGTCTGAGTTGCGGCCTCAATGGCAATTATGCGGACCGCAATCCAATTCTGCGGCCGTAATTATAAATTGTGCGGTCCGCAATGCCCATTCTGTGGACGCAATGAGAATTCTGCGGACTGCACTCCCCTACCCTGCAAGCATGTTTTACACTGTGTTGTCCATTGTCTCTATGGTGTGTTCTTGTATCTTTGCAGTTGAATTACAACTGATACCTACTTTTGCTTGGTACAAAAAATGGTTAGATCTCGAGGCAGATGTGCTACTTCAAAGGGGAGAGGTGAACCTTCCGGGGGTCGAGGCAAGAGTGTTTTACCCTCGCCCTCCAAAAGATAATCACAAAGAAGGCTACATCCGGCCGAGGGAGAAATGCAGAGCCCTCCGAATCCAGTTCTTATGTCCCATCTTGGAAGCATCAGAGGGAAACTCGATTCAAGAGCAGTCGGCTGTCCAATCAAAGCCACCAGGAAGGTATCAACTCCGGGACGAGCCTTTCACATCTCAGAGCACTTCTGAGGGTTTGAAAAGTGCTAGTCAGGCTTTTGAGCCCTCCTCTACACCCATCCCTGAGGCACCAATGACTACAGTTGATGACATCCCCGATGATGGCAGAGGGGGAGATGCCACAGTTGCCGGCCTTGAGCGGTCGAAGAAGAAAGAGGTCTGGGAGGACCGATTCGTCAGTTTGGATACCTTCTCTAGTTTCCGTGAGTGGTGGCCGGTGAGATCGCTCACTCTTGAGCATCAGTTCCAATTAAAAGATCTTGAAAAGTACAATCCGACAGTCTTGAGGTAGTTCTGAGAGCGGAAGGGTTGGATGTGGTTCACCCAGAGCGTAGTGGACGCAAAGGAATACCTTGTCCGGGAGTTCTATGCCAATGTGGCGCATATCAAGAAAGGGACCAAGGTAACTACAGTGAGGAACCTGAAGGTGCGTTTTGACCAGCACACATTGAACATCTACTTGGGGTTTGATGATGTTGAGCCCACACAGTATTTGGAGAAGTTTGCAATGGGGGATGAAGCTCGCTCGTGGCTAGCTGAAATTCTGGCAGCTCCTGGGCCACCGCCACCATGGATCACAACAGGGGTATCTATTAAAAGATCTTGAAAAGTACAATCTGGCGGTCTTGAGGCAGTTCTGAGAGTGGAAAGGGTGGATGTGGTTCACCCAAAGCATAGTGAACGCAAAGGAATACCTTGTCCGGGAGTTCTATGCCAATGTGGTACATCTCAAGAAAGGGACCAAGGTAACTACAGTGAGGAACCTGAAGGTGCATTTTGACCAGCACACATTGAATATCTACTTGGGGTTTGATGATGTTGAGCCCACACAGTATTTGGAAATGTTTGCAATGGGGGATGCAGCTCGTCCGTGGCTAGTTGAAATTCTGGCAGCTCCTGGGCCACCGCCACCATGGATCACAACAGGGGTATCTATTCACAGAAACACCCTGAGTTTTTAAGTAAAGGGGTGGTAGACCTTTGTATGCAGCCGACTGTACCCGAGTCAGAATTAGACATACCTTTCTATCCCGCAGGCAGTTCTAGTCACCTCCATCATGGCCGGGTACCCAATCAATGTGGGTGTCATGATATTGGCCAACATATCTGTGGTTGCCAGGCAAGTTTATACCTCCTACCCGTATCCCAACACCATCACTGAGTATCTTACGGATGCACGGGTGGAGCCGCGAGATTTTGATGCGAAGGTAAGGGAAAAGAAGCCCTTCTCATGGTATTCATTGATGGATGCTCATAACCCTAAGAAAAAGGGTTAGCCAACTACCATCATAGGCCAGTCTGATGAGCCATTGGTGGTAGCTACAAAGACAGTCGACATGTCATCTACTTCAGCAGAGCCTTCATCCAGTGCAGCAGCTATCCCCCCACCTCCAGCCTCAGTGCCTCCAGCAGCCCCCATTACAGGTTCAATCTTGGCTTTGAAGCCGGTGTCGATGCCCACTGCTCTACTATCTGCGCTGCGAGTCTCCTAGACACTGGCGAGCCTCAACAACTGGATGCAGACAGCTACTGCAAAGCTGTCTGACATATCCAGTAATGTTGCAGCACAGTCCTCCATTCTGGCACTCTAGATTCCCCCCACAATTGAAGAAACTCTGAAGAAGCTCTTGGAGAATCAGAACACAATCATGGCCACTTTGGTGCAGCATGGGTCATTGATAGAAGATCTGGGCAAGGAATTGAAGAAAATATGGAAATCCGAGGCCTCCAACAAGTTAGTGGATAAGCTCCGGAGATAGGTTACCAAGCTTGCAGCAGATAGAGACATTCCATTTGACATGCTGATTGACCCGCACCGCCCAGGCGCAGATCCTACAACACATACAACACCAGCCGGTCAGTCTGAGGAACCAAACCTTGCTGCTGACACTGTCGAGGCAGTACATCAGATCTTCACCAACCTAGTCATGCCCGGAGTTGATGATGATGAGATCCAGTTGGATGAGACTGAGGTCGGTGATGCTGTTGTGGACACAGAGATGGCCAAGGAGCCATAGGGAGTTTTATTCACTCTTACCTTTCCTTTACTCTTATTTTGTTAAGCATTGGGGATAATGCTTATTTTTATTCGGGGGGTGGAGTTTATTTGATGTATTTTGATGATTCTGAGTCAATTGGTTTGTAATAACTAATAGTAATTTCTTCATTTTCCTTATTCTGTATATATTTTATCTTTTCCTCTCTCATTATGTATATATCTTCTTTCATTATGTATATTCATTATGCTTTCGATAATTTTTGCTTTGTAGCTTCTTTACATGTGTTTTCTTATTAGTTAGTGTTTAACTAAGTAGTTTCTTTTGAATTAGTAGCTTCTTTTTTATTTAATAGCTTCTTTTTTGTGTTTTAGTAGATAATAAGCCTTTGGTTTTCTTAATACCACGGTTCTTTCCAAAGGTAGTTTTTGTGTAAACTGGGTGACTCTTCCCAACGATGGATGGAGTGAAAACCTTCTTAAGGGACTGAGTCCGTTTTGGTGTTTAGGTAATAATAGTAGTAGTAATGAATAAAAAGACCTAATTAAGTCATGCTCGAAGAGTCAAACATATTTCACTTGGTACCAACACACTTAATTATGTGCTTATAGTTAAAAACAAGTTTGTTTGGGAAAGAAATAGCTCTAGCTAGTGACTTTGTGACTCTTGTATTGACTTAGGCAATCATCGAGTGGTTTAATCGAACTATAGTGATTTTCAATCTTGAATGTGGTCGTTGTGGGCCCTCGACTCTATCTTCTTTAACAATCTAGTTGCATGAGAGGTGAGATGTTTTTGTTGCAAGTCCAAGTACCCAGTGCGAATGGTCTAGAACTTGCCCTGAATGTGTTTCAAGGCAAAATCTTAAGTTTTGCTTGGCTTGAGAAGTGATTGTAGCCTTTCCTTGACCCGCTTGAATTTTTTCATTGCCCGCCAATGTTGTTATCCCTAGTCAACCCATTTGAGCCTCGATCCTTTCTCATTTGATAACCATGTTACGGGCCTTTAACTATTTTGTCGTGACCCTCTCTTGGCACCTGAGCTTTCCTTAACACTCTTGTGATACAATTGGATAAAAATGTAAGTTTGGGGGAAAGACGAGGAGCTTGAAATAGGTATAAAGGCACAAAAAGAGAAAAGAAATGATGAGAAGGAAAGGCAAGAAAAGGAAAGAACAAAAAGAAAAATGCAAAAGAAAGTGAATAAGTGGAAGAGTTGAAGGGATGCAAAGAAAAGTAATGTTAAAAGCATGGAGAAATCAAAGATGAAGAAAATGAATGTCATGATCAAGAAAGAGTGATGCTAAGTCTCTCTAGTTCCCCAAGGAAAAGAAAGTGCCTCAAAGAATTGGCAAAGCATGAGCCGAGAAAATGGAGTGCTTAAGGAAATATGAACCCACTCTACCATAGTATATTCAACCTTAGTCCAAAATCCTTCATTACATTTCGAAAAAGCCCTACGTGATTTCAAGCCGAGTGAGCTTACATTAGTGGAGATCTACATGAGGGGCAAGCCTATGGTACTTAAAGTCGTACTTGCGACATTCTCATAAGAGAGATGAGTGAACCTTTCGCAAATCTTTTTTGATTGAGTGCTAAAATTCTTAAGTGAGATAGGCAAACAGAGAGTAGAGGAGGAGGAGTTTGGGATCTACAATGACCTACATGAAAGAGCGAGCTTCCCTGATGAATAAAGTCAACTCTTGATGCTCAAGTGTCACATTAGAAATATATGTGCATAAAAGTTTAACTTGTCGCCTTGTTGATAATACATAAGTAGTGTGGGTAATTGGGTGTCCCAATTGATGTGTGAATGACTCACCTTTGATTGGCTGGAATGGACCTTAACTTGTAGAGGTGGGAACTATTTTATTTGCTTGAGGACAAGCAAAAACTTAAGTTTGGGGGAATTGATAAGTGGAGATTTTGACTACTTATTAGCGCATATTAGCTTTTGTTTTAGTCTAAGAACATTAAATTGTGTTCCCAAAACTGATGAAATGTGCTAAATTGCACGAATGTTAGAAGATGGACCCCCGAGATGAAATTTGACTCAAAAAGGAGTAATCTAAACTCAAGGCAATAAAAGGCACATAAGCTCACAAAGTGCGGACCGCAACCATTTCATTTGCGGCTGTAGATGATGAAGGAAAGCCTAGCAGAATTTTGTGCCAAATGCAGACCGCACATGAATTGTACGGCCGCAAAAGTTAGGCGAGGAACAAAGTTCAGAGAATGTGCAAATTTTCAAACTCCAATTCCCTTAGAATTGCGGACCGCACAAAAATTCTGTGACCGCAAAAGAAGTGCCTTGCGGCCACAGAAGTAAAGTTGTGGACCGCAAAAGACCAAGTTGCGGCCGCAGGTTTAAATCTACGAATCATAGAAAAAATGCATCGCGGCCGCAGATCAGAATTGTGCGGCCGCAAACCTCCAGTTCCTACCAAGTTGAAGAAACCTACGGACCGAACATGGAATCGTGCGACCGCAGAAGCTCCCGAGGGGCATTTTTGTCCGAAATTATTAGCTTTGTATAAATAGAAGATTTTCATGAAATTAGGTCAACTTTTGACATCAGCAAATACAGTATCTGTTTCTCTTTACTTCTTTTAGTTTTCGAGGATTGAGTTTATTTTCATGATGTAATGACCCGGCCGGTCATTTTGAGTATTACAACCCCGTTTCCCTAGTTACTGCTCAAATTATACTAGACAATTGTTGTGTGAATTGCCGGGGTAAATGGTTCGGGTCCGGTGAGGTTTTGGAACGAATTGAAACACTTAGTTCCAAGGTTTAAAGCTTAAGTTAAAATAGTGACCGAATGTCGACTTATGTGTAAACAACCCCGAAATGGAGTTTTGATGATTCCAATAGCTCCGTATGGTGATTTTGGACTTAGAAGCATGTCCGGAAAATTATTTGGAGGTCCGTAGTGGAATTTGGCTTGAATTGCCGAAAGTTGAATTTTTGGGAAGTTTGACCGGGGGTTTGACTTTTTGATATCGGGGTCGGAATCCGATTCCGAAAATTTGAATAGGTCCGTAATGTGAAATATGACTTGTGTGCAAAATTTGAGGTCAATCGCACGTGTTTGTTAGGTTTCAGTGTCGTTTGTAGAATTTGAAAGTTTCAAAATTTATTAGGCTTGACTCTGTGTGTAGTTCGTATTTTGAGGTTGTTTGATGTGATTTGAGGCCTTGAGTAGGTCCGTGGTGTGTGTTAGGACTTGTTGGTGTATTTGGATGGGGTCCTGAGTGGCTCGGGTGAGTTTCGGACTGTTACCGGATCAAATTCAACTTGAAACATTTCCGGAACAGCTGCCTACTGGTGTGATCGCACTTGCGAAACTTTTGATCACAGGTGCGAAGCCGCACGAGCGTGAAATATGTCGCAGAAGCGAGCAATTGTGAAACTGGGCAGTGCTCGCAGGTGCGAGGAATTTGCCACATCTGCGAGGCCGCAGGTGCGATGATGTTGGCATAGATGCGGATAGGGGCTGGCGTGAGGCGACTGCAGGTGCGAAGGGGAATGCACATCTGCGAGACCGCAAATGCGAGAAAGGGCCGCAGATGCGAGGTTTTGGAAGGCTGGCTATTTCTACAAGCGCGCATTTTTGTATGCCAAAGCGGATACGCAGGTGCGGGCCCAGGCACCGCAGGTGCGGAAATGCCTGGGCAGTGTTTAAAAACGAGGGATCCGAGATTTTTCTCATTTTGGACATTTTGGAGCTCGGTTTGGGCGATTGTGGAGAGGAAAGTTTCCACACAACTTGGGGTAAGTGTTCTTAACTCCCTTGTGATTATATTCCATGAATTAATCTTCATTTGTGGTGTAAGATTTTTGAATCCTCAAGAGAAATAGAAGGAAATTTCTATAATGTCACAAAATGAATTTTTCAAGTTTGAATACCGATTTGGAGTCGGATTTGAGTGAAATTAGTATGGTTGAACTTGTAATTGGATGGGTTGTCGTATTTTATGACTTTCATCGGATTTTGAGATGTGGGTCCCACAGGTGATATTTGGGGCGTAAATTTGGTTTTTTGAAAACGATTAGTATTTGGATATGTAATTAATTCCTATAAATTGTGTGGAATGAATCAAATTAATTATGGTAGATTCGAGCCATTCGGGAGTTGATACGCGCATAATGGGATTTCTGGAGCATTGTTTAGCTTGCTCGGCATTGGATTTGGCTTGTTCGAGGTAAGTAACTCTCCTAATCTTGGAGTTGAGGGGATAAACCCTGAATATATGTATTTCGTGAATTGTTGGGAGGTGACGCACATGCTAGGTGACGGGCGTGTGGGCATGCACTATAGAAATTGAGACATAATTGTTTCTGTGGAATTTTGTAGTTAAATGATCTTGGCATTTTCCATGCGGTTTTATGAGTTAAAGAAATTGAGATGAAAAGCATATTAAAAATCATGTTGAGGCTATGTGCCAGTATTATTGGGACCCATAGAGGTCATATTGCAGTGAATTATTATGTTAAATTGAAAATTCATACTCAGTCATATTTATTTTATTGCATATCATATCTCAGTCTCTGTTGTTATTTATTGATGCATCATATCATTTTTGGGATATTTTTCATGACATTGTGCGCTCGAGAGACTGGAGAGATTGATGACTGAGTGAGGCCGAGGGCCTGATTGTGAGGATGAGTATGGATCGGGGCTGCCCGCCTGCAGCATACTTTATTATTATAGCACGTGAGTTGTCCGTGCAGCACGTGAGTTATCCGTGCAGATTATAGCGCTTGGGCTGAAGGAGCCCCTCTAGAGTCTGTACACACCCCCAGTAAGCTCAGGTACCTACTGAGTGCGAGTGCCGAGTGCTGAGTGACTGAGAGGCATGAGTGATTGTGAGGTTTGCCCGAGTGGCATGAGTGACTGGGAGGTATGCCCGAGAGGCATGAGTGACTGTGAGGTTTGCCCAAGGAGATGTATATGAGTGATGTTCTGCCCGAGGGGCTGTTTATGATTTTATCACTGAGCTGCATCGCATTGGCATGCACACATGACATACAGGCATAGAGATGTATTTTCCTCATGCTGTACAACATCACTTTATTCATGATTTCTCACACATTTCTACAGATGGGCATAGTGATGCATTTGTTTTACATGGATTATCCGGAAGAAAAATGAAACATCTTATTTATTATTGAAAAGATTTTGGGAGAAATAATTATTTTCAAACTACTCATATTTTTGGCAACTTCGGCGAACGATTTGGGTTTTCACTGATGTATTTGAAAGGAAGAACTATTATTTTTGAAATCATGATTTGGCTGAGCATTTTATCTCTGAGTTACTTCTGGTATTATTTGCTTTATGTTGTTATGGACTGTTGTGGACTATTGGTTATGGACCCAACCTTGGTAGAAGCCCGTCACTACTTTCAACCTACGGCTAGGTTTGTTACTTACTCAGTACAAGGGGTCGGTTGTACTGATACTACACTTATGCACATTGCATGCAAATGTTGGTTGTTGTTGTTGATGTGCTCGATGGATGCGGGACTTGAAGATGTACCTGCGTTCCTGTTGTAGCTACCTCTTGTTCAGGGTAGCTTAGATTTATAAAAGCTATGTTTATGTATTATTCAAACAGACTATGTATTTATTTAATTTTCGCTTTGTATACTCTACTCTTAGAAGCTCGTGATTTGTACTACCAGTTCTTGGGGGAAAATATTGGTTTTAGATATTTTCTTTTAATTAATTGCCTCGTTATATTCATTAGAATCAGATAGTTGGTAATTGGCTTACCTAACGGGTTGGGTTAGGTGCCATCACGACTAGTTGGATTTTAGCTCGTGACAAGGTTGTATCAGAGTTGTTGGTTCATAGGTTCTACAAGTCATGAACAAGTGTCTAGTAGAGTCTTGCGGATCGGTATGATGACGTCTATACTTATCTTCGAGAGGCTACAGGGCATTTAGGATATATACTTCCCATCTTTCTTTCCTTATCATGCGAGATTGATTCAGCTTGTAACATAAACTCTTTGAATTTCTTCCACGTATTCGTATGCGCATATGAGCGCTCGGTATCAGCTGTGCATCGCCGGTTTGTGATTCTATGAATGAGGTTCTAGGTGAGTATTCTGTGTTTTGGTGGTGGGCCAGTCTGGAGGACTTGAGGCCATGATTAGACCGCAACTTAAGCTCGGTAGCTTCAGTTGTAACTTGTACAATTGGACTCATATGTCCGGTAATGACCCTACAGTGGAATTTGTGGCTTGATGAGCGGTGGAATGGCAGTGTGATGGGTATGATGTAATTGCGGGATGTGTTAAGATGATTGGAATATGACAAGAAGTGTTTCCTTGAAATGTAAAGGAAAGGCCATTGGGTGCTTGATTTTCGATTTGATGTGACGAACAGTCTCGAGTAATGAATGTTTTGAAGGATCTTTCACATTGTTAAATTTTGGGATAGACCAAACTCTCATGTCTGGTTAATGAGTTTGGACTTAGATAGACTAAGTTATTGCATAGTAATTGTGACGGCGAAAGGGTATAACAAGATACCAGTTTGAGGCTAAGCAGGTGGGTTATCCCCTGCGGAGTAATCTACGTAGGAGTATTCCTTATGATGTGAGTATAGAGTTTCTTTTCTGCTGACGGGGTGTTTGGGTGGAGATTTGAATCTGAATCTGGTTGAGAAAGTTGACTTGTGTGTTAAGAGGATGAATACGAGCTTAGCGGATGATTCAGGTATTTTTATGGTTGGCGTTGTATGAACTTGGGAAGAAGTTTCGTTGGACTGACTATGGCATTATGGCAGTAAGAGAGTATTGGTATTGTGAGTTATGGAATGTTTTAATCTATGGCTTTGATCCAAGTGGGGGGAGTATGCTATTGACAATTTGATTTCACGGTTAGGTGTTAAATTTTAATTTTGGTCCAAGGCATACTTGTGGGTTAGCTATGACTTACAAAAGTTGAGATCGAGGATGACTCGAATAAGGAAATTCCTGGTTAAGGATTATATTGCACGTATGAGTATATGAAATTCGTGGGATGAGTGAGTTGTTATTGGTGAATGATGTAGTGTGCACGGAGTATGAATTTGATATACGGTGTTAAAGTAGAGTTACTTCTTTGAGTGTTGTGGTGCTAATGGGGCACGTGTATTTTGGCCCATTTGGGTGGTACAATTAGATTTGAGCAAAGTGGGTGACTCCCGAGAAAATTCTAGTGGGTTTGAGAAATATATATAGAAATTGAGAATGTTTCCGAACTTGTGTATGGATAAAATCCGAGAATTTGCGTTTGATGGTGCCTGGACTTGCAGAAATTCTATATGACTATGGATTCTACATTTTTGTATAAGGAAGGTAAGAAGAACAATTTCAAATTCACATAAGGTATTCTCAGAGTGAGTGTTATAGTTGTGGTATTTTTGAAGGTGCTTAAGAAGAATACAATTGCTTATGGATCATAGGGCGTTGTGGTTCTATGCTAGGTTTGTGGGGTGAGCTGTGGCTAAAGATCGTGGCATTTTAGCAAGGAGAAGTATTAATCTGAAGACATATTCGGAAGAAACTCGGAGAAAATAAGACAAACGGGTAGTAGGTTGGATCAGTATGGTAATGGATATGATTGGTTCTTTGGGTGTTTATGATGTGGGAGTTTTCTACAGGTGCTTTGTGGCAATATACCTGGGCTTGGCGACCTGCGTGACTTGGTTGATTTAGAAAGATTCAACTCTGATGGCCTGATTATGTGCAAATGAATTCCAAAGCATTCTCGAGGTTTTCTACCACGGTTTGAGATGGGTATTTTCCTACCGGCCTGAGGAGCATGTTGAGTATTGTGATTTTATACCGGATGGGATCAAATGTAAGGCTTTTGGCTGATCAGATATGTATTTTACTTGTGACTCGGAATGATTATGAGGTTCTCGTATTTTTTTTTAAATGATGGCGTGATAGATGCGGTGTGTTGTGTGGGATTAAGGTTGGCGTGTGCAAGGTCATGGTTTAGCTTTGAAAGGGAGGTCATAAATTCTTAGAGGGCATGAACAGTTTTCGATGTTTAGATGAATGCTATAACTATTTTGTATTACGTGAGTAGAGTGTACATTTCAGAAGGCGCACTATGTTTTGAATTATGGATATCTCATAGGTATTGCGGCATTTTTCCTGGTTGATCGACTGCTGATATTCAAATTTTGCCAAGTGGCACGGAAGAACTTTTAAAGTATTTCTCATGGGATGATCGTGTATGAGAGAGGTGTTAGGCATTCGGGCGGTGGAGATGGAATCAAATATGGTGATTCGCATGTTCTATGGATTTAAAGATTGGGAGTTCTCAGGAGCAGATTGTTCATGGTTGTGGACTGTGAAGTTGTGGCCGGAGCTAGCCAGATGATAAAATGTGTTATGATTCAGTCATTATGGATTTTCGGAGGGAGTTTTATCTATTTATGGGTAACTCGAGTTGATTTGGGGGTCCATAGGTAGGCCCAATTAAGATGTGTATTCTACACCGAGCCGGAATGGTTGGCTCCATACTGCTATTATTGAGGGATGTGGCATTCGGTTGATATTGAACTTATTCGTGTTCTCAAATGATCTGTGAGTTACTCCTTTATGCTACGAGGAGTTGTGATTCATTGGTTATGTGCACAGATGGTGCGATTCTATTTGAGCTTTATAGCGGAATTTGAGTGTGATGAGTATTTGGGTATTGCATGATCGATAGCGTAATGGTTATGTCCTTTTAGGTTTTGTGTGGTATGTTTGTCATGTGCCTCTCCGTCATTATTAATTTGGAGCAGGGTGGCTCGGGGTACATAATATGAACCTTGTGTTAGAATCGGGTGATGGTTCTACGGTGTATGATGAATTTTCAGCGTTTCGTTGTGGCGATACTTGTTAATCTGGAGGGGCAGTTCTCTCATTTGAGTCATTTTCCATGATTGGGTACATTTGAATGTTGCGTATTGGTGCACGGATGACACGGGTTGTAGCTCTGAGTTATATTGGTGTGGTATGTCTGTGGAATAGTTATGTTTAGTAATATAAGTTCATTGGACCGGAATGGGTACTATCAGGTTTAATTTCGGTATATTCGGGAGTATAATATTGAAAGTCGGCTCAGAAAGTGATTATGGTTCTGGTTGGGGCGAGAGATCTCCATGACTTGTTGATCTGATAAGGGGTTACGAGATTTTACGTATTTCTTTTATTATTAACAGTGTACGAAGGTGTGGGGATGAGGTTTTGTTCGATATGAGGTTTGATGCTAGTACTTGGTTGGTTTGAAGTTGTGGGGATGAGGTTTTGTTCGATATGAGGTTTGATGCTAGTACTTGGTTGGTTTGAAGTAGTAACTGTGATCATGAATGATGCTACGAGCGGCCGAGTTGTCTAATATTATAGGTAAATTATATCCGTGATTATAGTTATGGCTCGATGTAGCTTGTTCAGACTCATACAGCGTGTAAATGTAAGATTCGGGTCTTGAAAAGAAATTCTGAAAGTTGGGAATTGAATCCCAAGGTTTTTGGGCTAAGGTTAAATTAAGTATTGTCAGTTGTATTTTGTTGTCAAGTTCATATGTAATACGGTGACTTGGATTCACCCCCGGGTACGTGCGTGATAAGATGGAATAGTGATTTGGTGGCTTGAAAACAACTCTTGGCACGTTCGAGGACGAACGTATGTTTAATTGGGGGAGAATGTAACGACCCGGCCGGTAGTTTTGAGTATTATAACCCCATTTCCCCATTTACTACTCAAATTATACTATACAGTTGTTGTGTGAATTGCCGAGGTAAATGGTTCGGGTCGGGTGAGGTTTTGGAATGAATTGGAACACTTAGTTCTAAGGTTTAAAGCTTAAGTTAAAATAGTGACCGGATGTCGACTTATGTGTAAACGACCCCGGAATTGAGCTTTGATGATTCCAATAGCTCTGTATGGTAATTTTGGACATAGGAGCGTGTCCGAAAAATTTTTTGGAGGTCCGTAGTGGAATTTGGCTTGAATTACCGAAAGTTGAATTTTTGGAAAGTTTGACCGGAGGTTTGACTTTTTGATATCGGGGTCGGAATCCGATTCCGAAAATTTGAATAGGTCCTTAATGTGAAATGTGACTTGTGTACAAAATTTGAGGTCAATCGGACGTGATTTGATAGGTTTCAGCGTCGTTTGTAGAATTTCGAAATTTCAAAATTTATTAGGCTTGAATCCGTGTGTAGTTTGTATTTTGAGGTTGTTTGATGTGATTTGAGGCCTTGAGTAGGTCAGTGGTGTGTGTTAGGACTTGTTGGTGTATTTGGAAGGGGTCCCGAGTGGCTCGGGTCAGTTTCGGACGGTTAGCGGATCAAATTCAACTTTAAACATTTCTGGAACTGCTGCCTACTGGTGTGATCGCGCCTGCGAAACTTTTGATCACAGGTGGGAAGCCGCATGTGCGAAGCTGCATGTGCGTGAAATCAGTCGCAGAAGCGACCAAGTGTGGAACTGGGCAGTGCTCGCAGGTGCGAGGAATTTTTTGCATCTGCGAGGCCGCAGGTGCGATGATGTTGGCGCAGATGCGGACTGGGGCTGGCATGAGGCGACCACAGGTGCGAAGGGGAATGCGCATCTGCGAGACCGCAGATGCGAGAAAGGGCCGCAGATGCGAGGTTTTGGAAGGCTGGCTATTTTAGCAGGCACGCATTTTCATCCGCAAAAGCGGATGCGCAGGTGCGAGCCCAGGCACCGCAGGTGCGGAAATGCCTGGGCAGTGTTTAAAAACGAGGGTTCCGACATTTTTCTCATTTCGGACATTTTGGAGCTCGGTTTGGGCGATTTTGGAGAGGAAATTTTCCACACAACTTAGGGTAAGTGTTCTTAACTCCCTTGTGATTATATTCCATGAATTAATCTTCATTTTTGGTGTAAGATTTTTGAATCTTCAAGAGAAATAGAAGGAAATTTCTATAATGTCACAAAATAAATTTTTCAAGTTTGAATACCGATTTGGAGTCGGATTTGAGTGAAATTAATATGGTTGAACTTGTAATTGGATGGGTTGTCGTATTTTGTGAGTTTCGTCGGATTTCGAGACGTGGGCCCCACATGTGATTTTTGGGGCGTAATTTCGAATTTTTGAAAACTATTAGTATTCGGATATGTAATTAATTCTTATAAATTAAGTGGACTGAATTAAATTAATTGTGGTAGATTCGAGCCATTCGAGAGTTGATACGCGCATAATGGGATTTCTGGAGCATTGTTTAGCTTGCTCGGCATTGGATTTGGCTTGTTCGAGGTAAGTAGCTCTTCTAATCTTGGAATTGAGGGTATGAACCCTGAATATATGTATGTGGTGAATTTTTGGGAGGTGACGCACATGCTAGGTGACGGGCGTGTGGGCGTATACTATAGAAATTATGACATAATTGTTTCTGTGGAATTTTGTAGTTAAATGATCTTGGCATTTTCCATGCGGTTTTATGAGTTAAAGAAATTGAGCTGAAAAGCATATTAAAATCATGTTGAGGCTATGTGCCAGTATTATTGGGACCCACAGAGGTCATATTTTTGTGAATTATTGTGTTAAATTGAAAATTCATACTCAGTCATATTCATTTTATTGCATATCATATCTCAGTCTCTGTTGTTATTTATTGATGCATCATATCATCATTTTTGGGCTATTTTTCATGACATTGTGAGCTCGAGAGACTGGAGAGATTGATGACTGAGTGAGGCCGAGGGCCTGATTGTGAGGATGAGTATGGATCGGGGTTGCACGCCTGCAGCATACTTTATTATTATAGCACGTGAGTTGTCCGTGCAGCACATGAGTTGTCCGTGCAGATTATAGCGCTTGGGCTTAAGGAGCCCCTCCGGAGTCTGTACACACCCCCAGTGAGTGCAGGTACCTACTGAGTGCGAGTGCCGAGTGCTTAGTGACTGGGGGGCATGAGTGATTATGAGGTTTGCCCGAGTGGCATGAGTGACAGGGAGGTATGCCCGGGAGGCATGAGTGACTGTGAGTTTTGCCCGAGGGGCTGTATATGAGTGATGTTCTGCCCGAGGGGCTATTTATGATTTTATTACTGAGTTGCATCGCATTGGCATGCACACATGACATACAAGCATAGAGATGTATTTTCCTCATGCTATACAACATCACTTCATTCATGATTTCTCACACATTTCTACAGATAGGCATAGTGATGCATTTGTTTTACACGGTTTATCCGGAAGAAAAATGAAACATCTTATTTATTATTGAAAAGATTTGGGGAGAAATTATTGTTTTCAAACTACTCATATTTTTGGCAACTTCGGCGAACAATTTGGGTTTTCACTGATGTATTTGAAAGGAAGAACTATTATTTTTGAAATCATGATTTGGCTGAGCATTTTATCTCTGAGTTACTTCTGGTATTATTTGCTTTATGTTATTATGGACTGTTGTGGACTATTGGTTATGGATCCAACCTTTGTAGAAGCTCGTCACTACTTTCAACCTACGGCTAGGTTTGTTACTTACTCAGTACATAGGGTCGGTTGTACTGATACTACACTTCTGCACATTGCGTGCAGATGTTGGCTGCTGTTGTTGCTGTGCTCGATGGTTGCGGGACTTGAAGATGTACCTATGTTCATGTTGTAGCTGCCTCTTATTCACGGTAGCCTTAGATTTATAAAAGCTATGCTTATGTATTATTCAAAATGTATTTATTTAATTTTCGCTTTGTACTATCAATTCTTGGGGAAAAGTATTGGTTTTAGATATTTTCTTTTAATTAATTGCCTCGTTAATTACATTGGAATTAGATAGTTGGTAATTGGCTTGCCTAACGGGTTGGGTTAGGTGCCATCACGACTAGTTGGATTTTAGCTCGTGACACATGAGTTAACTGCTTATTTTCCTGTATTTCCTTTCCTGTCATTATTATTATACTGCGTACAAGTTATTGTAAGTAACCCGCCTTAGCCTCGTCACTATTTCGTCGAGGTTAGGTGTCACGACCCAAAATTCGACCAGTCGTGAATGCACCTAAGCTTTCCCGTTAGGTACGCCAATTAACTATAATCTAATTAAATTAGGTTTATCGAGAAAAATAAATGATAAAATAACTAAACCTTTCTACTTTTCCCAAACACTGGTAGTACAAACATGAGCTTCTAAGATTTAGAATTTGCAAAGCTGATATGAAATAAAATACATCATTTGTTTAGCATATACATAAATAGACTAATGATTCCAAAGCTACCAAGAACAAGAGGCAACTATGACAGGATTGCGGAAACATCTTCAATGCCAGCTCCCGCCATACACCGCAATATCAGCATCCAAAATCTACACACAAGGTATAAAAGTTTAGTATGAGTGCAACCGACCCCATGTACTCAGTAAGTATTTTGTCTAACCTCGTCGAAGTAGTGACGAGGATTTTTGGTTAAAAGATACTCATTGTTATAACTTGTGCAGTATACTAACAATAGAAACAATTATAGAACATAACAGATAAGGGTACAATGAAACAACTATGCGAGGCAGAAAAAGATTACTAGGAGAAATCACAATAGCAAATTCATAACTTTCCTGGTATGACGAATATATTCAAGATATCACATCAAATGGCACGGTAATACCATCGTGCACTTGTCTCCTTCTCACCCCATTTATATATGTAGATCAAATAAATTGGTACGGCAACACCCTTCGTGTATTTATCTCTTTCTCACCGAGCACACATATAACAATACCAACTAGGTGGGAGAAATGCCAATAACAATAAAAGAAATAAGGCGGGAGACATACAGGAAGCAAAAACGAACAAAGCAATACATATGGACCACGGAACCAGGCTGGGAAAAAGGCATAGAAATTATGACAGCAATTAGGAAGGAAGAATATGAATTTCACTAATTAGCATGGTAGAAGGCTCAGATACAAATATAACAAACAAGAAGAAAATTATAATATTTGCAAGTTACACAGATAGAAGGCATGGATACACTGCAACACTTGGGGTAGAGGACACAGAAAGAACAACGACTACAAGTCACATAGAAAATATAGGTGCACAATAACAGCTCAAGATAAAGGCATGAATGTATACACAATGAAAAGATATTACAATATAATGTATGTCTCTTGTCTTCACATGCACGGAAACACCCTTCGTGCCATGAACATATGATAATATAATAATAATGGCACGGCATCACCCTTCGTGCTTTTACTCTCATCCTCACATGATAATTTATATGAAATGACACAGCATTGTCCTTCGTGCATATTAATATTTATGAATAGCATGGCATCACCCTTCATGCTTTATAATTTTCCTCACATGATAATATTACTGAAATGGCACGGCATCACCCTTTGTGCTTTACACTCTCCCTCACATGATAATGTATATGAAATGGCATGGTATTATCCTTCGTGCATATTAATGTATATGAATGGCACGGCATCACTCTTCGTACTTTATACTTTTCCTCACATGATAATATAACTGAAATGGCACAGCATCACCCTTCACGCTTTACACTCTCCCTCACATGATAATGTATATAAAATAGTACGGCATCACCCTTCCTGCTTTACACTCTTCCTTACCAAGCACATGTATATCATTAACAATTAAGGTAGGAAGCATAAATAACATCAAGGAGAGTGTTTAAACGAATATTCCAAATTGAACATCAATCATGACTTTCAAACCAATAACAATTCAATAAACTTCAAGTACTTTATTATTATAGTATTTCAACAAGTCTCAAAAATGATCTTCAACTCATGTATAGAATTCAAAATCTCAAGAATAATGGTCATAGAGTCGTATTTGTTATTAAGTATAATAACGACCGGATTTAGCACATCAATAATTTTCACAAAAGTCCGTCAGATTTTTAATCAAATTATAATAAGACAAATCAGGGTTTCTAGCATTTAATGTCATATTCATAGAAATCTAGAAGTCAAAGAAGACATGAAACAAGAGTGTCACATAATTCTACAAAGCACAATAAATCGTATAATTTACCCCCTAACATCATTAACCCTAGCACATGCATATATGCTCATCACCTCATATATGTATCACCCCCGCATGTAACAAACAATGGTAATTAGTAGGAAACATTCCCTCAACAAAGTTAGGCAAAACATTTACCTCAAACAAGCCAATCCAATGCCGAGCAAGCTAAACAATTGCTCCGGGAATTTCATTCCGCACGTATCCACCTCTGAATGCCTTCCTATCTCCTCAATTCAAAGCCAATGATCCGAAACTGAAATTCACCCTTTAATGACACTACAACGATCCACTACACTAAGCAACTTTATAGCCTGTTTGGCCAAGCTTCTCAAGAGGCCAAAAGTGTTTTGTTTCTCCAAAATACATTTTGTTCTAACGTGAGGTGTTTGGCCAAGCTTTTTTGGGGAAAAAAATACTTTTGGGAAGAAGCAGAAGCAATTTTTGAGAAGAAAAAGAAAATATCTTCTTCCCAAAAGCAAAACCAGTTTTGACTTTTCTTCTTACCAAAAATACCCTTAACAAAATATAGTATATACCAAAATAACCGTTAAACCTAATACTTAGGATATTAATGTATAAATATTTCTTATTATTTTTAGGATAGCTTTCTAATACATAGTGACTTTAGGGGTGAATGCTTTTATATTTGTTGAATAATTTTTAATATATTTAACTTATATTAAAAAAATTAAGTACTTTTAAATTTTATTTTCATATTTTACTTAAATAAAATGAAAAGATTTAATTATTGCCTGTAATAACAAATTTTTAAGATTATTTATTTACTTATAATATTAACTATTAAGTAAATCTATTTATGTCCTTATTCGTAACTTGATACTTAAAAGCACTTTCTGAAAAGCTTGGCCAAACATAAATTCTTGCTCAAAAGTGCTTTTCAGAGTGATTAGCCAAACACAAACTGCTTCTCTCCAAAAGTACTTTTTTTAAAAACGCTTTTGAAAAAAGCACTTCTCAAAATAAGCTTATTTCTCCAGTTTGGCCAAACAGGTTAATCTACAATATCAACAACCAATGGAACCGACATTAGTAATCAATTCCATAGTTTAAGCCATTTAGACACTTTATCAAACACCTACTAGGCATAAATCTCTACACCTCTTAACCATAGAATTAGTTCATCCAACTACTACCATTTACCAATAATTTATCCCACCATCAACGGAATCAAAGACAATTTCAATGTGATCTTCCAACATGTCTTAAGGGAGGAACACACTGGCAGATGTTTTAGCTAACCTGGATTTTTGTTATGCAGGTACAATAACATTTCACTCATTCATTGAGTTGCCAAGTGCAGGTAGGAGAATACTCAACCTAGACAAGGCCCATATCCCTAACCTTAGGATAAGGGTAGCAAAGAGGAAGGCTCCAGACTAATGTAATGTTGGATCAGTACAAAACATGTAGAGGAATATCATCACACAGGCTGCACACGGGATCAAACAGAATACCACAACTAACAATTATTGGACAATTCATGCATTATCACAGCCTCGATAATTCAATATCCTCCTTCAGCTATTTATCAACTTCAATCACTCAGCTGACTCACACAAAATCACACTGGATTCTCTAAGACAACACACACCTGCCAAGCATCGGAGTGTCGCTTCATTCACCAGTGTTGCTCCTTTAGTTAAACACAATTCATGTATATGAAGAGGATCCATTCTCTACATATGCTTCAAGAGGAAATCACTACAGTTACATCAAAGTTATCAGCATTGCTAGATACTTTGTTGATCAGTGTACACTTCGAACATCTACTGCATCAATCTTTCTGGAAAACTTTAGATAGTATACTAACTATTTGGAGTTGTATCAATTCCCAGTGGTATTAGCATTTTATAATGCTCATTCTGGGAATGCTATAGCAACAAATAGGAAGGAATTGCATTGCTTATTCTTGAACGTGGTTAGTCATATGCTCCTCGATGGAAATAGGGAATTACTTTCACTGGCTGCGCTGGACAGCTTAGGGCAGTTCAATGACTATATGGAGATGTGTGATTTTCCAGTGGTATTAGCATTCTATAATGCTCATTCTGGGTATGACATATCACCATGTGGGAAGGAATTGCAGTGCTTCTTCTAGCTTACACAGATTCAATTGTGCTTAACTGGTTGGTTTACAAAACATTACCACTGCAAGCTCGGTTTCAAGCAAAGAAATATCAAACATTTGTGTTCTATATCAACACTGCTACTGAAGTTCAAACTCCTCCACCATAAAATGAAGCTATCCGATCTGTTATGATGTACTTGTTGTGGATTTACACTTACCTACTCCTTTGGATTGCAAAACATGATGCCTGGTGAGAGTTTTGGAGGTGCTATATGGAGTTGTTTGCAATTGGCGTGTGAATTCATATACATCATTATCAGTTGGCTGTCTTACATTACAAATTGTATAACTTCAATTTTTCTTTTGGTTAAAGCTATAATGTATTTGGTAGCAATAGCCATCTGTTGCATTTTTCTATTATTTACTTTTAATTGGACGATAAGTAATTCAGCCCCAGTTTGAGATTTATTTAATATATTAGCTGCTAGGTGTACCACCTAGTAGTATATTTGCTATATATATATATACTCCCAACATCACATGCGTGACCAACCATTCACACTCAACCAACAAAATTCCATCAAATTAATCACTTTTCAATCACTACAATGGTTATGCATTTAAATTGGGAACTTATGGCTTCCAGCCACCATCCCATGAGTTCCAATACTTAATTCATACTCATATTCCCATAATAAATCCATGCATGTAAAGGGTGTAGGATTACCGTTTGGAAGAAACCTTGCCAAAACCCTCTTTTGAGTTCTTTAGAAATTTCTTGAAGATCTAAGGATTTCATGCAGGATTGAGTTAGTTTTAAGGTAGAATTGATGGAATGAAATACCAAATTAGTAGGGATTACTCGCCTTGAAGATGTGGGGAGTTGGAGGTCTTGAGAGAGTGGAGGAAACTCCCAAAATTCGGCCAAGAGGAATTGGAAAAAATGAACCCCGAAATGAGTATATAATATTTCGAGCGCCGCTACCTGTGGCCCAGTTTCCATAACCTCAAAAATCTCAGCGCCAAGGCTAGCGCCCCACGCTACCCTGGGCGCTAATGATGGGAAATCTTTTCTATTTCACCCGGGTCATGGTTATTTCGGCAACCACCACTTTCACAGAAGATTTATTCAAGAATTTTTCCGAGGTACCAAACCTCAAAATCACAAATCACACATCGATTCAAGCCAAAGAAACTTATGAACTTCCGAATTTCAAATTCTACATTCGATGCTGAAACCTATCAAATCAAGTCTGATCGACCTCAAATTTTGCACACAAGTCATAAATGACATAACGGGCATATCAAAATTTTGAGAACTAGATTCCGACCCCGATATTAATAAAGTCAACTCCCAGTCAAACTTCCAAACCTTTGATTTTCAACTTTTGTCATTTCAAGCCAAAATCAACTGCGGACTTTCAAATAAATATTCGGACACACTCCTAAGTCCAAAATCACCATACAGAGCTATTGGAACCATCAAAACTCCATTCCAGATTCATTTGCACAAAAGTCAAACTCTGGTCAACCCTTTTTATTTAAGCTTCCAACATAAAATTTATTCTTCCGAACTAATCCCCAAACACCTGAAACATCAAAACCGACGATTCACACACATCATAATACATCATATGAAGCTATTCAAGACTTTAAATAGTTGAAAGGAGTGTAAATGTTCAAAACGACAAGTCGGGTCATTACATTAGGCTCGACACTTACAGAGTACATGGGGTCTGTTGTACTCATACTATACTCTGCACTTCTTGTGCAGACTTTGGAGTCGTCCCAGCGGCGGTCAATAGATTGCTCGGATCGGACATCTGCCGGAGACTTGTGGTACAGTTGTTTGACGTTCGTAGCCCTGAAGTCCCCTTCTACCTTATCCTAGCTGGTTATTTCTTTTCAGACAGTTTTACTTTCATTCAGACCATTATCTATATTATTCTAGTCGCTCGTACACTTGTGACACCAATTTTGGGTTGTATTTAGATATTTCGGTTGTTATGACTTTTTCGCACTTTATTTCAATTCTAACAGTTATTTCAGTTTAATTGGCATCAGTTAATTTCTTTTTGTTAAAAATGGATTAAAACTATTCTAACGTTGGCTTGCCTAGCAAGTGAAATGTTGGGCGCCATTACGGTCCCGATGGTGGAAATTTCGGGTCATGATATTTTTTTGATTGGTATTTACTTACCTTTAATTTTTTAATTAATTAAAAGTATAAATGCCCTAAAATTATCTTTATTACCCTCTTTTAATATAATATATGAAGTTATATTACGTGTTCGCTACTTCCAATTTAAAATAGAATAAGTTTCAGAATAAATAATTTTTAATATATATAAATTATTATTTTCGTGAAAAGATAGTTAAATATTTTTAAATTCAAAGTAAAAAAGAGTAACTAATTATTAACAACACATAATACATAATATTCTTTTTAAAACTTAAATAAAAAAAAATTAATTATTAGCTAACTTAACTAATTTTGTCCTAAATTGCCAAGTGACTTTTTATTATGTTGCCACTTGGCTTAATATGGTGTCTCTGCCTCTCCTTTTATTATATATAGATAGATTAGGAATATCCAGTTCAATTACATCCTCACGTGATTAAAATTTAAATGTATTTGTAATGGCAAACATTTTTTATACATAAAAGAAAATTAGAAAGTGACAAATGTACTGTCAATTCGATTAGATATCGACTCAATTTACTTTGTTTAATACCAAACCAATGAAATATTATTTTAAGTTTCAGAAAACACGTATGCTTAATTGCTTGTAAACGAAAAGATCTCTGAAAACACGTATGCTTATAAACGAAATGATCTCTCATTGAATTACTAATGGATCAGTGATGTCAAATGTGTATACCCAAAGCGGAAAGTAGGTGATTTTTTCAATAATCAAGCTAAAATCGCTTATTTATTAATTAACTAAACGAGTCAAGCTCAAACTTATACTAAAATTAAGTTAAAATATAGTTTTGAGAAAGTTATGACTAAAATATAATAAAACAATTAAATTGTTGATGGGAAAAAAAGATTTGCTCTAATTCCATACTCAAAAGGCCTACTCAAAACATAATACTATCAAAATCATCGAAGAATCGGTTTAAGACGTAAAATGGTAATATGAAAGATAGTAATTGACACAATTATGAGTCAAACAAAAGCGAAGAAATAAAAAGGTTATAAACTTCATTTTACATCAGATGAGTGTTGAATTCCATTTTATCATAGACTAGCTATTATTATTTCCTTGAGCACTCTATCCATCTAAACTGAAAAGTTGTAGGAATAATAAGGACAATCAAGAGTTGGAGCGGGTTGAATAGGATACATACGTTCTTAACAACAGGTTTCGAGTTCGAGCTCTGAGAATATAATTGTTTTTGGAAAGTTAACATTACTACAACTTTATAGATAGTATATTTCATCATTTGCAATTATTTATCGATTTACGTTTTATAGAATATGATTATCTTTATTTTATACGGTTAATGAAATCTTCTGACTTCCAAAATTTTAGCAAAATTTAATAGAATCCTTAATCATTTTTTCATGTATGCTGGATGCAAAAGAATTTTTGTGCTTTGTTTTCTGTGTTATTTGTAAGGGCAATATTTGCAACATTATCTGCAACTTGACGGATAATATTCTGCTTTTGTAAAGAAAAGGTCCTATAGGTATCTGGTATTGCCGAATTTTCTGAATTGTGGATAATAAAAGAGTTTGAGTTGAAGTATGAATAATAAAATCTACGGAAAAGGGCCTAAAGTGTTCCTGAAGTATCGAATTTGGTACAATAATACCCTCCTTCCACTTTTTCAAATAAAAATGCACTTACCGTTTAACGTTTGGCTCAGTTATGCCCCTGTTTCTAACAGCTTTTTATTTTTAATTTTTTTTTAATTCACGTGTAATATTTTTATTGGCTGAACTTAAAGGCCTTAATACACTAACTCACCTGTAACCCGCCCCATTACCGACCCACTTTCCTTTAATTCGTTTTAACCCAAACACAAAATTTTTTAAAGACGCAACAACTCTTCTTCTTCCTCTTTTCATTCGGGTTCTTCAAATTCTCCATCTCCCATCTCCTACCTCCCAATTTTGTATCTTCTTCTGAAATTTACATTAATAACTATTCTTCCTTTAGCTTCAAATGTCTTACTCTTTTCTGCTTCTTCTTTTAGCCAATGTGATTCCCTTATATGTTATTGCGGATTAATTGTCAACTATTTTACTGCTACGACACTATGAATAGCGGTCGTAGATTGTACAAATGTTGTTGTTCTGAGAAGAATAGTTGTCGTTATTGGGAATGGCGCGATGAACAATTTCTACTTCATGTGTCAATGTTATCCTTAATCAAAAAATTTCATTGGATGCCCTTCGTCAAAAAAGGAACAAGTTGAAGCAAACTATGAATGATATGGTTCATAGCAAAGCTGCAGATTTAAACAAAGTATCTGCCTTAGAGGAGAAAGGTTCCAATCTGAAATTAAAAGTGAATCGATTGAGAAAATTACTGCTATAATCATGGGCTACTTTTGTATTTTTTGCCACCATCAAAATGATGAATTGAGAAGTTGGTGGCAAATGTTGATGAAGTATTTCAAGATTCTGCATATTTCTACTTTTTTTATGTCAAGTAGTTGTTATTTTGGTCATTTGTGTCGATGTTGGATGAGTTGTTAAGTGAAAGGATTGAGCAAATTAGTGTTTTGATAGTAACGGCAGTAATGTTTGTTTTGATTATTAGTGTTGGTTGATCTGGTATTAGTAGTTCCTAATCAAAGGGGGGCGGGTCGGTAATAAGGCGGGTTACCAGTGGGTTAGTGTATTACGGCTGGTCTTTAAGTTCAGCCAATAAAAATATTACACGTGGATTAGAAAAAGTTTTTTTTAAATGAAAGACTGTTAGAAATAGGAGCATGACTAAGCCAAAAGTTAAACGGTAGATGCATTTTTATTCGAAAAGGTGGAAGGAGGGCATTATTGTACCAAATTCGAGACTTCAGGGCACTTTAGGCCCTTTTCCGTAAAATCTATATCAACTCTATACACACGTCTATATATAGCATTTGAGCCAAAAGTCATACGTTCCAAGAATAACCACGGATGAAGGAGATATGAATGATTGGTTTGAAACAAATTAACTAGAGGTAAGTTATATTTATTATCTTGCTTCTATTATGGCAAATATATTTAGTATTGTCTTCAACCAACTTCACTTATCAAATGCTTAGGGCTTGCGCACAAGTTTAAAAGGAGCAAAATAGGATACTAGCTTGGCTGGTGATGCGTTCACCCACTTGCACGCTTCCTTGTAAGCACGAAACACAAGTATACGGTGCGGATAACCATCAAAATTTATGATAGAATGATAAGTACTACTTCATATTTTATTAGAGGTCGGAGATTTGAGCCTTAGGAACGGAGTCGCCTAGGAGGACTTTACCTCTAAACTGGACTTCCATAGTCGAGCTTAAAACGGGTGTTGGACACTGAACGAGAAACCAAAAAATATGACACGGATGAGAGGAATTGGTGTGCAACGAATAAAGAAACAGTGAATTAAACTAAATCAGTACTAAATATTTACCAAAAGAAATGCCGCTGAAAAATATACCACACCGATTATTTATAAATGAATTGCCCTATATATTAACATATCCAACGCACTAAGTGGCACCACAATGTTGTGTCATGAAACAGCACCTGACAAGGGTGTGTTTGCCATGAATACTGGTGATAAAAATAAGTACACCCACAATGGGTGCATTAGCAGTCCAATTGAAAATTTGACCATTACTTGGCGACACACCCGGAATGTCCATCCACCATGGCTGGGCTACAGTTTTTTACAGTTATTTTTTTAATGTTAAAAATTATATAGTTTATATTCTAAGAACGAAGAAAACAATACTACTTTTCAGTGATAACAATGTATGTAGTTTATTGCTTAGCAAATTAGATTGCTCTAATTCCATCACCGATTCATAAGTTAGGAGATTTGAGCCGTATAGTCGTAGGTAAAGTAAATGAGAAACCAATTTGTTTAATCAAGAATAGATTTCTCGGTCAAAGTCAATATTTAGAAGAAAACGGGTTATTGGTAACCAAGATTTACTTCACTTTTCCAATAATTTTAAAAAAAATAGAAAAAATAATGGATATGATTAGCAAAGAAAAGTAAGGAATGAACTGACAAAATCAAGGCTTAAAACTTGAAGAGTAAAGCAAAGAATTATAGTATGTATTTCAGTAATAATTATAACTTGTCCTTACAAACTAGATTCTTATCCTTATAGGAGCATATAATCATAACGGTTCTCCCACTTAATTTGGGCTTATTAGAAGCACTAATTGTATTGATTGCCCGTTACCATAGACAACCATATTTGGCATATTTATAACTAAAGATTCCTTATAACTGCTCTGATTCCCCTTCCTTATTTACTTCTGGTTCGTGTATCTTCCCTTCTTTGTAGCCTTCATTCATTTCTTTCCTGCTTCTCCTTTGATAGCTGTCAGGTCCAGTTCTTTTCTCTATGCTACCCCGTGGGTATTTCTCCCGTACCTTCCTTGCATTCTTAATTCAGTTAATTGAGAGTGTCATTTGTCTCTATATCGACACTCCACGCGTCATGCCTCGTCAGCTTACTGATGTTCCATATGTCACGTCTTTTTTTCACCAATACAGATAGTCCCCCCACTTTCTGAATATTCTCAACTGGATATTCGGGAAGTGGTAAGTTTTTATGGCGGGAATTCTTTACCGCTGTTTCTCGAGTATCCTCATGTCTCCTTCAGAATCGATGCGACGTATGTCACATCTATTTAATGCTCGTGCCACATGGCTTCTTACGATTGGATCTGCAGTTCCTCAGCGCTTTTTTAGGATTTTTCTGCGGCTGCGTCAGTCACGAAGAAACGGTTCCATTATGTCGCTTCATAATGACCAATTTTAACAAGAGTTGTATCTTCTTATAAATATTTCATTCTTTTTTATTTCTTGAGTCTTCCTTCTTCAGTATCCATTATGTCACGACCCAAAATCCAACTAGTCGTGATGGCACCTAACCCAACCTGTTAGGTAAGCCAATTACTAACTATTTGATTCCAATGTAATTAATGAGGCAATTAATTAAAAGAAAATATCTAAAACCAATACTTTTTCTCCAAGAACTGATAGTATAAATCATGAGCTTCTAAGAATAGAGTTTACAAAGGTGGTATGAAATAAATAAATCAGATATTTGAGAAGTACATAAACAGAGTTTTATAAATCTAAGGCTACCATGAACAAGAGGCAGCTATAACCGGAACGCAGATACATCTTCAAATCCAGCTCCTATCGAACACAGCAACATCAGCAGCCAACATCTGCATGCAAGGTGCAGAAGTATAGTATCAGTACAACCAACCCCATGTACTGAGTAAGTAACAAACCTAACCTTAGGTTGAAAGCAGTGACGAGCTTTTATCAAGGTCGGGTCCAAAACCAATAGTCCACAACAATATCCAGAAAAACAAATCTCATAACAACAGAATTGAGGCATCACAATGAATAACTCAATAATAAAGTGCTCAGTTCGTTCGCAGTTCCGAAAAAAAAATATTTTTCTTTTCATATATAATAGTAAAACTCAATTCTTTTCATTAAAATCGCCAAAAATATGAGTAAGTCTGAAAACTGTAATTTTTTCAAAATCCTTTCAATAATAAATGAGATGTTTCATTTTCCTTCCAAATAACCCGTACAAAATAATTGCGTCACTATGCCCATCTGTCAACATGTGTGAGAAATAATGAATGATGTGATACTGTACAGCATGAGAAAAAATCCATCTATATACTTGTATGTCATGTGTACATGTCAATGTGATGCAACTCAGTGATAAAATCATATGCATACTCTCAGAGTATCATTTCACTCAGTCCTCCCAATCACTCAGTCATCACAGTCACTCAGTCCTCACAGTCACTCATGCCTCACAGTCACTCAATCCTCCCAAATCACTCGGCACTCGCACTCAGTAGGTATCTGCACTCACTGGGGGTGTGTACATACTACGGAGGGGCTCCTTCAGCCCAAGCGCTATATCAAGCTAAATCATAGCATAAATCACTCAAGCCCTCGGCTTATATCAATCATGCTACGGCGTGCAGCCCGATCCCATAAATATCCTCACAAATCATGCCCTCGGCCTCACTCAGTCATAAATCTCTTCAGTCTCTCGGGCTCACAATGTCATGAAAATAGTCCCAAAATGATGATATGATGTATCAATAAATAACAACAGAGACTAAGATATGATATGCAATGAAATGAATATGACTGAGTATGAATTTTCAATTTAAAACAAATAAATCACAGCAATATGACCTCTGGGGGTCCCAATAGTACTGGCACATAGCCTCAACATAATTTTTAATATGCTTTTCAGCCCAATATCTTTAACTCATAAAACCGCATTGAAAATGCCAAGATCATTTAACTACAAAATTCTACAGAAATAATTATGACACGATTTCTATAGTGCACGCCCACACACCCGCTACCTAGCATGTGCGTCACCTCCCAACAATTCACGAAATACATATATTCAGGGTTTATACCCTCAACTCCAAGAAGAGTTACTTACCTCGAACAAGCTGAATCCAATGTCGAGCAAGCTAAACAATGCTCGAAAAATCCCATTATGCGTGTATCAACTCCCGAACGGCTCGAATCTACCACAATTAATTTGATTCAGTTCAAACAATTTATAGGAATTAATTCCATATCAAAATGCTAATATTTTTCAAAAAATCCGAAATTACGCCCCAAAAATACCCGTGGGGCCCACGTCTCGAAATCCGATGAAACTCACAAAATACGACAACCCATCCAATTACAAGTTTAACTATACTAATTTCACTCAAATTCGACTCCAAATCGGTATTCAAACTTGAAAATTTTATTTTGTGACATTATAGAAATTTACTTCTATTTCTCTTGAAGATTCAATAATCTTACACCAAAAATGAAGATTAATTCATGGAATATAATCACAAGGGAGTTAATAACACTTACCCCAAGTTGTATGGAAAATTTTCTCCCCAAAATCGCCCAACCCGAGCTCCAAAATCCGAAAATGGGTGAAAATATTGAACCCTCGAATTTAAGGTTCTGTCCTAGCGATTTCCGCATCTGCGGACAAGGGGTCGCATCTGCGACCTTCGCTTATGTGGGAAGAATCTCGCTTCTGCAAGAACGGCTTGGCCAGCCATAATCGCTTCTACGATGCCAAGGACCGCACCTGCGGCCGCGCTTCTGCGCGCGTTGGGCCGCTCCTGCGCAAGCGCTTCTACGTCCTTGCTTTCGCTTTTGTGATGCCTTCCCAGCCAGCATTCCCTCGCTTCTGTGACTGATTTCGCGCACATGCGGCTTCGCACCTACGATCAAAACTTCGCAGGTGCGATCACACCAGTAGGCAGCAGATCCAGCATCTCCTTAAGTCCAAATTTGATCTGTTAACCATCCGAAACTCACCCGAGCTCCTCGGGACCTCAACCAAATATACCAACAAGTCCTAAAACATCATACGAACTTAGTCGAAGCCTCGACTCACATCAAACAATGCTAAAACTACGAATCGTACCTCAATTCAAGCCTAATGTACTTTGAACTTTCAAATTCTATATCTTGTGCCGAAATACATCAAATCAATCCGGAATGACTTCAAATTTTGCACACAAGTCATAAATGACAAAACTAAGCTATTCCAATTTCCAGAATCGGATTCCGACCTCGATATCAAAAAGTCAACCCCCCCCACCCCCGTCGAACTTTCCAAAAATTTAACTTTCGATATTTCAAGCCTAATTCTACTACGGACCTCCAAATAATTTTCCGGACATGCTCCTAAGTCCAAAATTACTATATGGAGCTATTGGAATCATCAGAATTAAATTCCGAGGTCGTTTATACATAAGTCGATATCCGATCACTATTTTAACTTAAGCTTTAAACCTTGGAACTAAGTGTTCTAATTCATTCCAAAACCTCACCGGACCCGAACCAAGTGCCCCGGCAAGTCACACAACAACTGTAAAGCCTAATTTGAGTAGTAAATGGGGAGGTGGTATGTTTTTATACTCAAAACGACCGGTCGGGTCGTTACATTCTCCCTCACTTAATATACGTTCGTCCTCGAACGTACCAAGAGTTGTTTTCAAGCCATCAAATCACTGTTTCATCTTACCACACACGTACTCCGGGGTGAACCCACGTCACCCTATTCCATATGAGCTTGACAACACAATGTAACTGAAATCATTGATTTAACTTTAGCCCATAAACCTTGGAATTTAATTTCCAACCTTTAGAATTTCTTTCAAGACACGAATCTTACATTTACACCCTGTATGAGTTTGAATAAGTTGTATCAAGCCATAACCATAACCATAACCACGGACATAATCACCTAACATATTACACAACCCGCATGCTCATAGCACCATTCCTGACCACAGTGACTACGCCAAAACCAACCAAATACTAGTATTAAACCCATATCAAACCAAACCTCATCCCAAAACCTTCGTACACTGTTGATAATAAAGGAAACATGTGAAATTTCATGACCACTTACCAAATCAACAAGTCACGGAGCTCTCTCGCCCCAACCAGAACCATAATCACTTTTTGAGCCGAATTTTAATATTATCCTTTCGAACATACCGTAATCGAACCTGATAGTACCCATTCTAGGTCTAATGACCTTATATTACTAAACACAACTACTCCACGGACATGCCGCACCAATATAACTCAGAGCCACAACCCATGCCATTTGTGTACCAATACGCAACAATTCAAATGTACGCAGCCATGAAACATGACTCAAATGAGAGAACTGCCCCGCAAGATTAACAAGTACCTCCATAACGAAATGCTGAAAATTCATCATACACCGTAGAACCATCACCCAATTCTAACACAAGGTTCATACCTTAACATAACTCCGCTGCAATACGTGACCCCATCCAAACATTGGTCCATATTATATACCCCGAGCCACCCTGCTCAAAAATCAATAATGACGGAGAGGCAAATGACAAAAATGCCACATAGAATATGAAAGAACATAACCATTACGCAATCGATCATGCAATACGCAAATACTCATCACGCTCAAATTCCGCTATAAATCTCAAATAGAACTGCACCATCTGTGTACATAACCAATGAATCACAACTCCTCGTAGCATAAAGGAGTAACTCACAGATCTTTTCAGAACACGAATAAGTTCAACATTAACCGAATGACACATCCCTCAACTATAGTAGTATAGAGCCGACCATTCCGGCTCAGTGTAGAATACACATCATAATTGGGCCTACCAATGGACCCCCAAATCAACTCTGGTCACCCATAAATAGACAAATAACCCTCCAAAAATTCACCGCGACTGATTCATAATACATCCTATCTTCTGACTCGCTTCGGTCACGACTTCACAGTCCGCAACCATGAACAATCTGCTCATGAAACTCCCAAATTCCAAATTTATAGGACACGTGAATCATCATAACTTATCCCAACTCTAGCCTTCAAATGACTAACACATCTTTCATGCACGATCATTCCACAAGAAATACTCCCATAATTCTTTCGTGACACAGCAATAATTTGAATATCAGCAGTCTATCAACCATGTGAGTACCGTAATACTAATTATACATCCGTAAGTCAAAATACAATGCACCTTCTGAAATCCACCCCATTCTCATACAACACCAAGTAGTAATAGTGTTCATCTATTTATTTGGAACCGCCCATGTTGTCTAAGAATTCATGACCATTCTGCCCAAACTTCGTTACCTTCCTTCAAGACTGAACTGCCACCTTGTACATGTAAATCTAACTTCCGTACAACACATAACATCTATTTTGCCATCATATGAAAATCACAAGAATCTCATTATCAACTTTGAGTCACCAATAATTTACATACCCTTTTTAGTTAGAAACCTTTCTCTTGCTTCTTTCCACGAGAAAATCACAATACACAACATGTTCTCCACACCAGTAGAAACCATCAAGAATACTTTGGAATCCATTTGCACATAACCAAGACATCAGGACCGAATCTCTCTAACTCAACCTAGCCGCGCAGGTCACCAAACCCAAGAATATTGCCACCAAAACATTTGTAAAGTCTTACCGCATCATAATTACCTAAAGGACCGATCCTACCATTACCATACTGGTCCAGTCTACTGCCAAGTTGTCCTATTTCTCCGAGTCCCTTAAGAATTTGCCTTCAAATTGATACTTCTCCTTGCTAAAACACCATGATCTTTAACCACAACTCACTCCACAAACCTAGCATAGAACCACAACGCCCTACGGCCCATAAACAACTGTATTCTTCTTAAGCACCTTCAAAAATACCACAATTGTAACACTCACTCTAAGAATACCTTATGCGAATTTGAAATTGTTCTTCTTACCTTCCTTATACTAAAAATGTAGACCACAGTCATACAGAACTTCCGCAAGTCCAGGCACCACCAAAGGCAAATCTCAGATTTGACCATATACAAGTTCGGAGAAATTCTCAATTGCTATATATAAACCTCGAATCTATTGGAACTTTCTTGAGAGTCACCCCCTTTGGTCAAATCCAAATTACACCGCCCAAATGGGCCAACAGACACGTTCCCCAATAGCGCAACAACAGTCAAAGAATTAACTTTACTTTTTAATACCACCGATCAATTACATACTCTGTGGGTACTACATCATTCACGAATAACAATTCACTCATCCCACGATTTTCATATACTCATAAGTTCAATATAACCCGTAACCAGGAATTACTTTATTCTAGTTATTTTCGAACTCCACCTCTGCGAGTCATCACTGATTCCCAAGTATACTTCAGACCCAAACAAAATTTTGACACATACCTATGAATTGATTTGTCCATAACAGACTCCCCCACTTGGCTCAAAGCTGTAGATTAAAACACTTTATAACTCACAATACCCATACTTTATTACTGTCAGGATGCCACAGTCAGTTCAATGAAACCTCTTCTCAAACTCATGCAACGCCAACCATAAAAATACCCCAAATCATCCACTAAACTCTCAATCATTCTCTTGACACTCAAGTCAACTTTCTCAGCCAGATTCAAATTCAAATCTCCACACATACGCCCTGCTGGCAGAAAAGAAACTCTCCACGCACATATAAGGAACATACCTACGTAGATTACTCTGTAGAGGATAACCCACTTGCTTAGCCTCAACTTGGTATCTTGTTATACCCTTTCGCAGTCACAATTACTATGCAATCACTTAATCTTTCTAAGTACAAACTTATTAACAAGGCATGAGAATTTAGTTTATCCCAAAATTTAACAATGTAAAAGATCCTTCAAAATATTCATACTCGAGACTGTACGTCACATCAAAACGAAAATCAAGCACCCAATGGTCTTTTCTTTACATTTTACGGAAACACTTCTCGTCATATTCAATGTGTCTTAACACATCCCGTAGTTACATCGTACTCATCACAAGGCCATTCCACCGCTCATCGATCCACAAATTTCACTTGTAGGGACATTACCGGACATATGAGTCCAAATGTACGAGTTATAACTGAAGCTACCGAGCTTAAACTGCGGTCTAACCATGGCCTCAAGTCCTCTAGACTGGCCTATCACCAAAACATAGAATGCACATCTCGCACATCATCCCTGAAATCACAAGCCGACGATACATAGCTGATACCGAGCGCTCATGTGCGCATACAAATATGTGGGAGGAATTCAAAGAGTTATATTTCAAGCTGAATCAAGTCCGCACGATAAAGAAAGAAAGATGGGAAATTATCCTAAATGCCATGTAGCCTCTCTAAGATAGGTATGGACCTCATCATACCGATCTGCAAGACTCTACTAGACACTTGCTCATGATTTGTAGAACCTATGAACCTAGTGCTCTAATACCACCTTGTAACGACCCAAAATCCAACTAGTCGTGATGGCACCTAACCCAACCCGTTAGGTAAGCCAATTACCAACTATCTGATTCCAATGTAATTAATGAGGTAATTAATTAAAAGAAAATATCTAAAACCAATACTTTTTCCCAAGAACTGGAAGTACAAATCATGAGCTTCTAAGAATAGAGTTTACAAAGGTGGTATGAAATAAATAAATCAGATATTTGAGAAGTACATAAACAGAGTTTTATGAATCTAAGGCTACCATAAACAAGAGGCAGCTATAACCGGAACGCAGATACATCTTCAAATCTAGCTCCCATCGAACACAGCAACATCAGCAGCCAACATCTGCATACAAGGTGCAGAAGTATAGTATTAGTACAACCGACCCCATGTACCGAGTAAGTAACAAACCTAACCTTAGGTTGAAAGCAGTGATGAGCTTTTATCAAGGTCGGGTCCAAAACCAATAGTCCACAACAATATCCAGAAAAACAAATCTCATAACAACAGAATTGAGGCATCACAATGAATAACTCAATAATAAAGTGCTCAGTTCGTTCGCAGTTCCAAAATCATATGAATGATGTGATACTGTACAGCATGAGCAAAAATCCATCTCTATGCATGTATGTCATGTGTGCATGTCAATGCGATGCAACTCAGTGATAAAATCATATGCATACTCTCAGAGTATCATTTCACTCAGTCCTCCCAATCACTCAGTCTTCCCTGTCGCTCAGTCCTCACAGTCACTCATGCCTCACAGTCACTCAATCCTCCCAATAACTCGGCACTCGCACTCAGTAGGTACCTGCGCTCACTGGGGGTGTGTACAGACTCCGGAGGGACTCCTTCAGCTCAAGCGCTATATCAAGCCAAATCATGGCATAAATCACTTAGGCCCTCGGCCTATATCAAATATGTTGCAATGTGCAACCCGATCCCATAAATATCCTCATAAATCAGGCCCTCGGCCTCACTCATTCATAAATCTCTCCAGTCTCTCGGGCTCACAATATCATGAAAATAGCCTAAAATGATGATATGATGTATCAATAAATAACAACAGAGACTGAGATATGATATGCAATGAAATGAAAATGATTATGAATTTTCAATTTAAAACAAATAATTCGCAGTAATATGACCTATGGAGGTCCCAATAATACTGGCACATAGCCTCAACATAATTTTTAATATGTTTTTTAGCTCAATATCTTTAACTCATAAAACCGCATGGAAAATGCCAAGATCATTTAACTACAAAATTTCACAAAAATAATTATGACACGATTTTTATAGTGCACGCCCACACGCCCGTCACCTAGCATGTGCGCCACCTCCCAACAATTCACAAAATACATATATTCAGGGTTCATACCCTCAACTCCAAGATTAGAAGAGTTACTTACCACCAGCAAATCGAATCCAATGTCGAGCAAGCTAAACAATGCTCCAAAATCCCATTATGCGCGTATCAACTCCCGAACGGCTCGAATCTACCACAATTAATTTGATTCAGTCCACACAATTTATAGGAATTAATTTCATATCAAAATGCTAATATTTTTCACAAAATCCGAAATTAAGCCCTAAAAATACCTGTGGGGCCCACATCTCAAAATTCGACGAAACCCATAAAATACGATGAACCATCCAATTATAAGTTCAACTATACTAATTTCACTCAAATCCGACTCCAAATCCGTATTCAAACTTGAAAAATTTATTTTGTGACATTATAGAAATTTCCTTATATTGCTCTTGAATATTCAATAATCTTACACTAAAAATGAAGATTAATTCATGGAATATAAGCACAAGGGAGTTAAGAACACTTACCCCAAGTTATGCGAAAAATTTCTTCTCCAAAATCGCCCAACCCGAGCTCCAAAATCCGAAAATGGGTGAAAATGTCGAACCCTCGAATTTAAGGTTCTATCCTAGCGATTTCTGCATCTTCGGACAAGGGGTCACATCTGCGACCTTCGCTTATGCGGGAAGAATCTTGCTTCTGCGAGAATGGCTTGGCCAGCCATAATCGCTTCTGCGATGCCAAGGACCACACCTGCGGTCACGCTTCTACGCGCGTTGGGCCGCTCCTGCGCAAGCGCTTCTGCGCCCTTGCTTCCGCTTCTGCGATGCCTTCCTAGCCAGCGCTCCCTCACTTCTGCGACTGATTTCACGCACATGCGGCTTCGCACCTGCGATCAAATCTTCGCAGGTGTGATCACACCAGTAGGCAGCAGATCTAACATTTCCTTAAGTCCAAATTTGATCTGTTAACCATCCGAAACTCACCCGAGCCCCTCGGGACCTCAACCAAATATACCAACAAGTCCTAAAATATCATACGAACTTAGTCAAAGCCTCAAATCATATCAAACAATGCTAAAACTATGAATTGCACCTCAATTCAAGCCTAATAAACTTTGAACTTTCAAATTCTATATCTTGTGCCGAAATACATCAAATCAATCCAGAATGACTTCAAATTTTGCACACAAGTCATAAATGACAAAATGAAGCTATTCCAATTTCCAGAATCAGATTCCGACCTCGATATCAAAAAGTCACTCCCCCTCCCAAAGTCAACCCCCCGGTCAAACTTTCCAAAAATTTAACTTTCGGCATTTCAAGTCTAATTCCACTACGGACCTCTAAATAATTTTTCGGACACGCTCCTAAGTCCAAAATTACCATACGGAGCTATTAGAATTATCAAAACTAAATTCTAAGGTCGTTTATATATAAGTCGATATCCGGTCACTATTTTAACTTAAGCTTTAAACCTTGGAACTAAGTGTTCCAATTCATTCCAAAAAATCACCGGACCCGAACCAATTGCCCCGACAAGTCACACAATTACTATAAAGCCCAATTTGAGCAGTAAATGGAGAAACGGGGTTGTAATACTCAAAACGACCGATCGGGTTGTTACACATTATTTTACTCCCTCTTTGTATTTCTGCATCCTCTCTTTTATATTTCCTTTGATAATCATGTCTTCGTCAACACCACATTCTCACAAAGTTGTGATTGTTGATGAACTTACTCCTTTTTCTTCCTCTTGTCATTCGGGTTATTCAAATTCTCCATCTCCCATCTCTTACCTCCCAATTTTGTATCTTCTTCTGAAATTTACATCAATAACTATTCTTCCTTTATCTTCAAATGTCTTACTCTTTTCTGCTTCTTCTCTTAGCCAAGGCGATTCCCTTATACGTTATTGCGGATTAATTGCCAACTATTTTACTACTACGACACTATGAATAGCGATCGTAGATTCTAAAAAAATGTTGTTGTTCTGAGAAGAATGGTTGTGGTTATTGAGAATGGCGCGATGAATAATTTTTACTTCATGAGTCAATGTTATCCTTAATCAAAAAATTTCATTAGATGCCGTTCGTCAAGAAAGGAACAAGTTGAACCAAACTATGAATGATATAGTTCATAGCAAAGCTGCAGATTTGAACAAAATATCTACCTTGGAGGAGAAAGGTTCCAATTTGGAATTAAAAGTGAATCGATTGAAACAATTACTGCTATGATCATGGGCTACTTTTGTATTTTTTGCCACCGTCAAGATGATGAATTGAGAAGTTGGTGGCAAATGTTGATGAAGTATTTCAAGATTCTGCATATTTCTACTTTTTTTATGTCAAGTAGTTGTTGTTTTGGTCATTTGTGTCGATGTTGGATGAGTTGTTAAGTGAAGGGATTGAGCAAATTAGCGTTTTGATAGTAACGGTAGTAGTGTTTGTTTTGGTTATTAGTGTTGGTTGATCTGGTGTTAGTAGTTCCTAATAAAAGGGGAGCGGGTCGGTAATAGGGCGGGTTACCAGTGGGTTAGTGTATTAGGGCTGGTCTTTAAGTTCGGCCAATAAAAATATTACACGTGGATTAAAAAAAAGTTTTTTTTTAAATGAAAGACTGTTAGAAATAGGGGAATGACTGAGCCAAAAGTTAAACGGTAGGTGCATTTTTATTCGAAAAGGTGGAAGGAGGGCAATATTGTACCAAATTCGATATTTCAGGGGGACTTTATGCCCTTCTCCGTAAAATCTATATCAACTCTATACACACGTCTATATATAGAATTTGAGCCAAAAGTCATACGTTCCAAGAATAACCACGGATGGAGGAGATATGAATGATTGCTTTGAAACAAATTAACTCGAGGTAAGTAATAATTATTATCTTGCTTCTTTTATGGCAAGTATATTTAGTATTGTCTTCAACCAACTTCACTTATCAAATGCTTAGGGCTTGAGCACAAGTTTAAAAGGAGCAAAATAGAATACTTGCTTGGCTGGTGATGCGTTCACCTACTTGCACACTTCCTTGTAAGCACGAAACACAAGTATACGGTGCGGATAACCATCAAAGTTTATGGTAAAACGATAAATATTACTTCATATTTTATTAGAGGTTGGATATTTGAGCCTTAGGAACAGAGTCGCCTAGGAGGACTTTACCTCTAAAGTGGACTTCGATAGTCGAGCTTAAAATGGGTGTTGGACACCAAATGAGAAACCAAAAAATATGACATGGATGAGAGGAATTGGTGTGCAACGAATAAGGAAACAGTGAATTAAACTAAATCAGTACTAAGTGTTTACGAAAAGTAAATGCTGCTAAAAAATATACCACACCGATTATTTATAAATGAATAACCCTATATATTAACATATCCAACGCACTAAGTGGCACCACAATGTGGTATCATGAAACAACACCCGACAAGGGTGTGTTTGCCATGAATTCTGGTGATAAAAATAAGTACACCCACAATGGATGCGTTAGCAGTGCAATTGAAAATTTGACAATTACTTGGCGACACACCCGAAATGTCCATCCACCATGGCTGGGCTACAGTTTTTTACAGTTATTTTTTTAATGTTAAAAATTATATAGTTTATATTCTAAAAACTTAGAAAACAATACTACTTTTCAGTGATAACAATGTATGTAGTTTATTGCTTAGCAAATTAGATTGCCCTAATTCCATTACTGATTCATATGTTAGGAGATTTGAACCGTATAGTAGTAGGTAAAGTAAATGAGAAACTAATTTGTTTAACCAAAAATAGATTTGTCGGTCAAAGTGAATATTTAGAAGAAAACGGGTTATTGGTAACCAAGATTTACTTCACTTTACCAATAATTTTAAAAAGAATAGAAAAAATAATAGATACGATTAGCAAAGAACAGTAAGGGATGAACTGACAATCACTCCCCAAAATCAAGGCTTAAAACTTGAAGAGTAAAGCAAAGAATTATAGTATGTATTTCAGTAATAATTGTAACTTGTCCTTACAAACTAGATTCTTATCCTTATAGGAGCATGTAATCATAACGGTTCTCCCACTTAATTTGGGCTTATTAGAGGCACTAATTATATTGATTGCCCGTTACCATAGACAACCATATTTGGCATATTTATAACTAAAGATTCCTTGTAACTGCTCTGATTCCCCTTCCTTATTTACTTCTGGTTTGTGTATCTTTCCTTCTTTGTAGCCTTCATTCGTTTCGTTCCTGCTTCTCCTTTGATAGCTGTCAGGTCCAGTTCTTTTCTCTATGCTATCCTATGGATGTTTCTCCCGTACCTTTCTTGCATTCTTAATTCAGTTAATTGAGAGTGCCATTTGTCGATATATCGACACTCCATGCGTCATGCCTCGTCAGCTTACTGATGTTCCATATGTCACATATTTTTTTCACCAATACAGATAGTCCCCCCACTTTCTGAATATTCGGGAAGTGGTAAGTTTTTATGGCGGAAATTCCTTGCCGTCATTTCTCGAGTATCCTCATATCTCCTTCAGAATCGATGCGACGTATGTCACATCTATTTAATGCTCGTGCCACATGGCTTCTTACGATTGGATCTGTAGTTCCTCAGCGCTTTTTTAGGATTTTTTCTGCGGCTGCATCAGTCACAAAGAGACAGTTCCATTATGACGCTTCATAATGACCAATTTTAATGAGGGATGTATCTTCTTATAAATACTTCATTCTTTTTTATTTCTTGAGTCTTCCTTCTTCAGTATCCATTACTTCACTCCCTCTTTGTATTTCTGCATCCTCTCTTCTGTATTTCCTTTGGTAATCATGTCTTCGTCAACTCCATATCCTCACAAAGTTGTGATTGTTGATGAACTTGCTCCTTCTACTGTCCCTACGATAAGTAGGAGAGGTGGTAGACTTCATAGTCTCGGTTCATTATCTAATCGCGGTTCCCTTTCTCAAAGTGGTTCTACTAAGCCATCTTCTTCTAGACCTAGGGCTCCTCTAACCCCTAGAATTTCTTCTAGAAAAAAGGATTTAAATGAACTTGTACGTGAACTTACAGTTGCAGAGATTGTTCCTCAAGAGTTTTCTTTTGTAACAGACCGTGAGACCATGAGAAATCAAGTCTCTTCTATAGCTTCCCTCAACCCTGCCGAACTGTACCGAATTTAATAACCACCGGTTTTCTTTCTTTAGTTCGATGAGAGTGTCATTGGAAACCAAATTTCTCGGCTTTATTTCGTGGTGCTAACTAAAGAATCACCTCTTACTAGGCCGGTTTATCTTTTGTTTATACCTACCCTTTTACTTTAGGGTTTAAGCATCCTATTGATCCAGTAATTATTAAATTTTGTCATTACTTCAATGTGTGTCTTGCCAGATTGGCCCCATCATGTGGAGGGTTATTCCATGCCTTCGTTATTTGTCAGATTTGGTTTCCGTTTCTTTTACTTTTCGTCACTTGCTTCATCTTTATTCCCCCAAGTTGTTTCGTGAAGGAGTTTTTTCTCTCATAGATAGAAGTAAAAGAGTGTTAGTTAGCCCCGAGGATGATCAAGACCGTGGCTGGTATGCCCAGTTTATTGCTTTTCCCACTAGTGGATTAATGGGTGAAGAAAATATGCCTTTCCTAGAAAAATAGAACTTTGCACGTAAGTTTTCTTCTTCTTTTTTTTTATATCTCTCGAATTATTTCATGTAGTCACATACCCATTTTTCAGCAACCATGGAAGTCTTTGATGAGATTCCCAACTTCCGTGTTTGGGTAGAAAAGATGTTAACTGCTGCCCCTATGGACAAAAGATTTTGTAAATTCCTTTCTCAAAAATTTGGTTGGAAAATGAAAATAACGGTATTCTTTTTCCTTCATAATTCTCCTTCTTCTCTTACTTGTTTATATGAAAATTTCTCATCCGCCCTTTTTTGTTTATTAGGGCTTGCTATTCGTGCATTAGTCCCGTGTCTGTTCCATCAACCAGGCTTTCTGTGAGTCTTGCCCAGGAGCGGATTTTGAGTGTTCCTTCCTCCAAAAGGAAAACTAACGTAGCTCGTGGCTCTGATGATGAAGAGGAGATAGAAGAAGGATCTTTGGTGAGAAGGCCGCGCGTCAGGAGACGCGTGGTTTCTGAAACCCCTCCCACTCATGACTTTCCATCAAGTTCAATTCCTTTCAGACTCATAGATGAGCCAGAGAACCCTCTTTTAGTGATTTCTAATGAAGATATTGTTAATCCTTCATCAAGTTCCATTGATAGACTGTTCGCTTAAGGCTTCGAGGGTGAAGAAGCTTTCGGGCATGTTTTTGAAGAATTGCCTCTTGTTTCCCTTCCAATTACATCTACCATTAACCCCCAGTGTATTTACCTGATGTTACTCCGGTTGTTACTCCCGTGGTTGCTTCTCATGTAGAAGCCAAACCTTCTATCAATAGAAGGGTGATGAAAAGAGTTGTAATTGAGGGTTCTGAAGGCGGAAACTTATTGAGAAAATCTAGTCAAGCTGATCTGTGATTGAAGCCACTGCTAGGCCCCATAGAGAAGAAGAAGTTAGAAGGCCATAAGTCACTGACTTTAATGAATGACATTGTTCATTCTTCTTTGAAGGTATAAGTTTAATTATACTTCCTTCCTTCTTTCTTCCTCATTCATAACTCTTCATCCCCTTCTTTTTTTTGCAGATTAATTTGATTGGCGCAGAGTTTATGAAAAGAATTTCTCAGACGGACCAGCAAGTTATTGAATTGCGCACTGAGGCTGACAACTAGAAGGAACAATTCAAAGGTCTTCAATTGGAAAAGGAAGTTCTTGCAGAAGAGAAGAATGCTTTGGAGCAACAAATGAGGATGGTTTCTGCCGAGTTAGCAGTTGAAAAAACTTCTTCCAGTCAGGTTGGGAAGGACAAGGATATACTGAAATCCCCTTTGGTTGAACAATTTTCCAAGGCTACTGAAGAGATAAGGAGTTTGAAATAACTCCTCAATCAAAAAGAGATTTATGTGGGAGAATTGGTTCAGACACTTACCTAAGATTAGGAAGATCTCCGCACCTCTATAGATAAGATTTAGTTTTTGGAAAGTTCTCTCGCTCATTTGAAGACAGCCTATGAAGCCTCGGAAGTAGAAAGATAAGAGCTGAGAACTGAGATTGATCAGTGGGAGAAGGATTATAAGGCTCTCGAGGATAAGTTATCGTTAGATGTGAGCTTTGCTCTCTTGAACACTCGCCTCGAGACTCTAAATGAAGCTAACCATGAGATTTTTGACCTTAATGTTGAGATTGCTAGGGCTAAAGAAGCAATTGATTAAACTCAGCAATGTCAAACCTTTTCCTCACCTGGAAACGAAGGTTCCAAGGGTGATGGAGATGGACTTGTTCCTGGGAGGGCTGATGTTCAAGCCTATTCTTCTCAAATTAATCCTTCTTCTCCAGTTGATAATACTCTTTAGCTTTTTCCTTTCCCTTACTTTTTGTTAGCTTTTATTTGGAACTTCCTTATGCTGTTTTTCCCTTAGTTTAACAACTTTTTGGAAGGTTTGATTTTGGCTGACCCTGTCTTCTTTTTGGGGTTTAATGACAAATTAGCACCCTTATTTTTCAAGGTTAATATATATAAATATTTTGGTTATTTTTGACACATATTATGCTCTTTGCCTTTTTGATATTTGAGCTTTTTCTTGCATTTAAAAATACCTTAACAATCTGTGACTTTGATAAATACGGGTTTTTATAAAAGAGGGCCCTTTTATGTTAACGACACTGATGAAAATGACATCTCATCTTCATATTTGTGTAAATATATGAAACATGAAGTAGACATGAAAAAAGAAATAATTTGAGGAAGTTTTATGTTTTGAACTTTCAAATAAATTTCGTACATCATTTCCATAATTTTTCGTACAACACTTTCATAACTGCTTTCATTGTAGCAGATTTTAAAATACAAAATCGGGTCTATTATCCCGTGACTAAATTTTGGCCTTAACCTAAAACTGGTGGGAATATGGAATATCTTTCATCCTTTTCGCGAGTTCACACTCCTTTGAAACATTTAAGGTTACATCAAGGTTTTTGATTCATGCTGAACTGAATTATGCCTTTCTAACTCTTTTGCTTCCTTCTATATGCATAGTCCACCTAGTGTTGAAGCTTTGAAGTATGAAATCTCGAACACTCGATTACTCCATCCTTTTGGTCCATTCCCTGAAAAGGAAAATACAAATGGGACTCGGAGATAATTATTTAGATGATGACTGCATAACCCTTTTTTCGTCAAAAAAGTTGCAACCTAGACCGGGAATAATTCAGTATTTCGCGTGCCTTTCGGATTTAATATCATCATTTGGTACGGGCAAGCTTTTATCATCTAAATGGTTAGTAAAATTCAAAAGAACAAAATAAAATTGAACTTGCGTGATACCTGACCATGGGTACTTTTCTCGTCTAGAAGTAATACTTCTTTAAATGAACTGTGTTCCAGTATGATGATAGTACCTTTCCATCTATGGTTTCCAACTTGTATGCTCCCTTTCTAGTGATGCCTCGAACCCTATAAGTGCCTTCCTAATTTGGAATCAATTTTGCTGCATTGGCTGCTTTTGTCGATCGGAACACCTTTTTGAGGACGAAGTTCCCAATCTTGAAGTATCTCAAATTAGCTTTCATGTTGTAATATCGTTCAATCATCTATTTTTGAACTGCTATTCGAATTAATGCTACTTCTCTCCTTTCTTCTAATAGATCTAAGTTTACTCGCATATCCTCCTTATTAGCTTCCTTAGTAGCATATGTGTATCTCGTACTTGGTTCACCTATCTCTACCGGAACCAAAGCTTCTGCACCATATACAAGTGAAAATGGAGTCTCACCCGTACTCGTTTTTGTTGTCGTCCGATAAGCCCAGAACACCCCCGATAATACTTATGGCCATTTGCCCTTTGATTCTTCTAATTCTTTCTTCAAGCTATTGATAATAACTTTATTTGTCAATTCAGCTTGTCTGTTGGCCGCAGGTTGGTAAGGTGCGGAGGTAATTCGTTTAATCTTCCAACTTTGAAAGGATTCTGTGACTTTTGTGCCTATGAACTGTGGGCCATTGTCACACATGATTTCCTTTGGAACCCCAAATCGACATATAATGTTTCGCCAAATAAAGTCCCTGACTTCTTTTTCTCGCACCTTTTTGAAAGCACCTGCTTCTACCTATTTTGAAAAATAATCTGTTAAAACTAATAGAACTGGTGCCTTTCCTTTAGCTTGAGGCAACGGGCCTCTAATATCCATGCCCCATTTCATGAAGGGCCATGGTGAAATAACTGAATGCAACAGTTCTGTTGGACGGTGCATGTTATTGGCATATCGTTGACACTTATCGCACCTGGCTACAAAGTTCTCTGATTCTTCTTCCAATTTTGGCCAATAATATCCTGCTCTTATTAATGTTTTTACCAATGATCTTCCCCCGGCGTGATTGCCGCAGTGCCCCTTATATACTTCTCTCATCACATACCCCATTTGCGATGGACCGAGGCACCTTCCTAAAGGTCCTACAAACATCTTTCGATATAAATTTTCACGAATTAAGCAATACCAAGCAGCTTTTTGTCGAAGCAATTGTGACTTCTTCTTGTCCTCAGGCAAGATTCCATACTACAAAAAGATCACAAATTCGTTTCTCTAATCCCAAGTTAGACTATTAAACTTTACCTCACTCTTGTCTTGGTCAAGTGCAGAATGAAACAAATGTATCGCGATAGCATTTTCTGCATTTGTTACATCCACGATAGATGCTAGATTTGCCAACGCATCTGCATCTGCATTCTCTTCCCTGGGTATCTGCACGGCCTTCCATGTCTAAAATTGTCTAAGCAATTCTCGTACCTTTTCCAAGTATTGTTGCATTCGCGTTTCTCTTGCCACGTAAGTCCCCCTGCATCTGGTTAACCACCAACTGCGAGTCACTTTTGATCACATTCTGCTCTATACCAAGTTCTCGTGCCAGTTCCAAGCCTGCAATCACAACTTTGTATTATGCCTTATTGTTAGTGATTGGATAACAATTTATTTTTTGTCTTATGGCTTCCCCTGAAGGTGGAATTAGAACAACTCCTATACCTGCTCCTTTAACGTTTGAAGAATCATCGGTAAATAGAGTCCAAGTCCCTGGATTAACTCTGATAAATACCTGTAGTTCCTTTTTTGCTTCATGAACTAAATTCGTGCTAAAATTCGCTATAAAATCTGCTAAAACCCACAATTTTATTGCAATTCTGGGCTGATATATGATATCATACTCGCTGAGTTCTATTACCCATTTAGCTAATCTACCTGATAGTTCCTGTTTATGAAGTATATTCCTCAAGGGAAAAGCAGTTATTACTTAAATAAGATGACATTGGAAATAAGGTCTTAACTTCCTAGATGCTATAATTAACGCCAAAGCAAGCTTTTCCAAATGGGGATACCGTGTCTCAGTATCTAGCAAAGATTTACTACCATAATATATTGGGGATTGTTTACCTTTATCCTCTCGGACCAACACTGCACTTACCGCCACTTCTGACACAGTGAGATAGATGAGATATCTGTCACCGTCTTTTGGTTTGGCTAGCAAAGGCGGTTTTGACAGATACAACTTTAGGTCCTTGAGGGCTTGTTGGCATTCATCAGTCCATTCAAACTGATTTTATTTTTTCAATACTTAAAAGAATTTAAAACTCTTTTCTGACGATTTTGATATAAACCTCCCCAGGGCTGCTATCCTGCATGTTAATCTTTATACTTCTTTTTTGCTCGTAAGTATATCTGGTATTTCCTCGATAGCTTTGATATGCACAGGATTCACTTCAATACCACTGTTAGAAACAATAAAGCCTAAAAACTTACCTGAAGCCACGCCAAAAGCGTAATTTTCTGGATTTAGCTTCATATTATATTTTCAAAGAATCTCAAAAGTGTCCGACAAGTATTGAAAATGATATCCCGCCTGTGCTGACTTGACTAGCATATCCGTCAATGTAGACTTTCATAGTTTTTCTCATATGTTCTTAAAATATTTTAGTCACCAATCTTTGATACGTGGCTCTAGCATTTTTTAAACCAAACGGTATGACTTTATAACAGTAAGTCCCCCTATCTATGATAAACGAAGTTTTTTCTTTATTTAGAGGGTCCGTTTTTATTTGGTTATATCCTGAATATGCATCTAAAAAACTCAAAAGCTCATTTCCCACATTAGAATCAATTAGTTGATCTATATGCGGCCAAAGAAATGAATCTTTAGGACAAGCCTTATTTATATCAGTATAATCTACACAAACTCGCTATTTTCCATTCTTTTTAGTAACTACGGCGGTATTAGCTAACCAGTTAAGGTACTTTACCTCTCGTATCGACCCAATTTTATAAGCTTTTGTATATCATCTTGGATTACTTGATTTTTGAAGGATTCTTGCTTCCTCTTCTTCTGCTTGACAGGTGGGTATGATGGGTCCTCATTCAGTTTGTGGGTCATCACCTCCAGTAGTATACCTGTCATATCTAAATGCAACCAAGCAAAGCAATCTACGTTAGCTTGTAAAAATTCAATTAATTTACCTTTTATTTCTGGGCTTAAATTTGCCCCGACATAAACTTTTCTGTCTGTCCAGTGTGTAAATAGCACTATAGCGTCGAGTTCTTCAATAGTTGTCTTAATATTTTTATTTTCTTCTGGCTCTTGAATAACATCGGGTCTCGAATCAACATCAGTCTGTCCTGGTATGCCTTCAGTTGAGGTCTTTGCACCAACATCCTCAACCGAGTTCTGTAGTTGCTATTGCGCATCTGCATCATTGGTTACCGTGTTTGTAATCACCACTGAATTGATATTTCTTGAAGCTTGCTGATCTCTACGGATTTGACGAATTCCTCACTGTGAAGGAAACTTGATAACTTGATGCGGTGTGGATGGGACGGTATCCATATCGTGAATCCACGGTCTTTCCAGAATTATATTATATGCCATGTCCGCGTCTATCACCTGAAACTTTGTATCCTTGACAACTCCTTCCACGAACGTGGTAAGCACAACTTCCCCTTTTGTGATAATGCTTGAATTATCAAACCCGGACAAAGACTGTGCCTTTGGTATCACCTTGTCAGTAGCTTGCATTCCGTTCACCACCCTTAGTAAAATGATGTTTCCTGAACTACCTGGATCAATCAAAACTCGTTTTACATTAGTATCATGTACTAGTAGAGATATTACCAGTGCATCGTTGTGTGGAATCATCAAGTCGTCTGCATCTTCATCATCAAATGTTATACGGTCTTCTTCCAAGACCTGGCAAACTCGCTTCCCGTGAGTTACCGTGACTTTTGACGTCTTTTTTGCAGCTGTATATGTTACCCCATTGACCTCATCTCCCCTAGTTATTACATTGACTGTTCTTTTTGTGAAGGAGGTTTCGGGGATTCCTGTCTGTTCTTCATATATAATTGTCTTCATTTCTCACTGAACAGATCAGTAAGATAACCTTACTTCAACAAATGCTCGACTTCTCCCTGCATAAGTCTATAATCTGTTGTTCTATGACCATGATCATTGTGAAAGTCGCACCAGAAATTTGGATTTCTTTTGCTTGGATCTGATCTCATTTCTTTAGGCCATCGCACCTTATCTCCCATACCTCTTAAAACAGCTACTAACTCAGATGTGCTGACATTAAAGTTGTGATCTTCTATCCTCGCGTGTGTATTGGAATCGTTGCCTAGTGCATCTCGTTCCTTTCTGAACCTAGATGAAGAACCCGTATCTTTTTGCCTTGGTCTTGAGTCTAATTGTGTGTTATCTTGTTTAGATTGAGAGTCTCACCCTACAGGTCCCGTATAAGGTTCGTACCTATTTTTTCCGATCCTTTTTTCTGATTCTGAACGTCTCGATCATGTTCTTTCATTAGCCATTAGTTGTGTGACCGTATCTTCCTCTATCCGTAACTTTGTACTGTACTTGTTGTACTCATCGTTCCAAGTTATTTCTGGGAATTCTCGCAAACTTCCCTTCAGCCTTCTCGTGGCTTCTGAACTTTCTCGTTTAAATTGCTCGCGAATGCCATAGCTGCCCAGTTATCAAGTACCCGAGGACATCATCCTCTCCCGCTGGAATCTATCTACAAATTCCCTAAGTAATTATGTATTCCCGTGTTTTACCTTAAAGATGTCTTCCATCCCTTTTTCAACTTTCTGAGCTCCCGAATATGCTTTTATAAATGAATCTGCAAGCTCAGCAAAAGAATTAATAGAGTTTTTCGGTAAAAGAGAATACCATTTTACCGCTCCTTTCGTGAGTGTTTCACCAAACTTTTTAACCAAAACTGATTCGATTTATTTCTTGGTTAAATCGTAGCCTTTCACGCCAGTTGTGAACGCAGTCAAGTGATCTCGAGGGTCAGTTATTCTATCATATTTTGGAATATCAGGCATTTTAAACTTTTTAAGAATTGGCAAAGGTGTTGCACTTGGCTTCCAGGGTTGTTGTGAATACTTGTCAATATCTACCCCTTTGATTACGGGTGGCACGCCTGGTATTTGCTCTATGCGTTCATTTTGCTCCTTCAATTGTTCTGCAAAGTTAGTATCAAACTTTGTAAATTATAATTATTTGGTGTACCTGACCCTCTCTCACGAGATTCGTTAGGAATTCCTCCACTTCCAGAATTGTCAAGCCCTAAGCGTGTGCCTTCCATGGTTGTTGTATTGACCGGTGGAGGAGTTTGTGGCACATTAGGAAATCCTCTAACAAAAGCTTGTAGTGCACTATTCATATGGTCTGCAATCAATTGCTTTAGAGCGTCTTGCTCTATGGTTTGTCTGACCCCTTGTTGATCATCAGCGTGTGATGCAGACCTTTCAGGTGAACCTTCACGGGATTGCTGAGGGGATACCGTTGGAGAGTGGAGTGGTGGAGTTCCATCTTGTTGGTTCAACAAATCGTTTTCTTTAATCATTGACATAGTTGCTTGTCAAAGAATAGAATTTGGGAAGTAAGAAGATTAGCAGATTCCCGGTAACGGAACCAATTTGTTTAACTAAAAATAGATTTTTAGGTCAAAGTCAATATTTAGAAGAAACCAGGTTACTGATAACCAAGATTTACTTCACTTTCACAATAATTTTAAGAAGAATAGAAAAAATAATGTATACGATTAGCAAAGAACAGTAAGGAATGAACTGACAATCACTCCCCAAAATTAAGGTTTAAAACTTGAAGAGTAAAGCAAAGAATTATAGTATGTATTTCAGTAATAATCGTAACCTGTCTTTACAAATGATATTCTCATCCTTATATAGGAGCATATAATTATAATAGTTCTCACACTTAATTTGGGCTTATTAGAGGCACTAATTGTATTGATTGCTCGTTACCATAGACAACCGTTATTGGCATATTTATAACTAAAGATTCCTTGTAACTGCTCTGATTCCCCTTCCTTATTTACTTTTGGTTCGTGTATCTTCCCTTCTTTGTAGCCTTCATTCATTTCATTCCTGCTTCTCATTTGACAGCTGTCAAGTCCGGTTCTTTTCTTTATGCTACCCTGGGGGTGTTTCTCCCGTACCTTCCGTGCATTCTTAATTAAGTTAATTGAGAGTGTCACTTGTCGCTAATCGACGATCCACGTGTCATGCCTCGTCAGCTTACTGATGTTCTACGTGTCATATTGTTTTCCACCAATACAAAATAGTTGTCGCAATTATGAGTCAGATAAAAAAGAACAAATAAAAAGCTTATAAACTTTATATTACATCACATAAGTATTGAATTTCATTATATCGTATTCTCTATTAATATTATTTCCATCCGCACTCTATCCGCACTGAAAAGATGTATAAGGACATCAAGAGTTTTAGCAGGTTGAATAAGATAGTGTACTCTTAATAAGAGGTTTCGAGTTTGAGCCCTATAAATGTTGAATGTTTGTAGGATAACGACACAAATAAGATATTTTTGTGTCACTATTGATTTTTGACCCCAATAATATAAGTTTTAGGAAAATAACCTAAAAGTAAGATTTTAAAGCATTCTTGCCAGAATTTTAGAGTTATGGTGATTGTCAAGATTTATGGCAAATTTTTGAAAATCACCAGAATTTTCAGTCAGAAATGCTTGGAAAAATCTGTTGATCATTAGGATTTTTGTGAGTGCTTTCCTTTTAATAGACCTTAATTAGGGCTCCAAAGTCAAGTAGTAATAGCGTCGATTAACCATTTTTCAGTCTTGTAATCGAAAAATAGCCATTGTCAGATGAAACTCCTGACAATAGCTATTTTCGATTTTAGACCTTAAAAGCCACTAATTATGAATTTTATCCAAATGCGAGATGAAAAATCAAAAAAGAAAATAGGAATAATAATGAAATAAGAAAAACAATGAACAAAAAAAGATGGCAGAATACATAAAATACCACCTGAACTTGTAACCAAATCCCTGTTACACACATGTTGATCACGAAACTATTTTTTACACACCTAACCTTTTAAAAGTGTATCTGTTACACACCATTTTGACTACATGGCAAGAGCATGTTTTACACGCAAGTGAATAGAAAAAGAAATGTATGAACTCTCATCTAGACGCCACATATGTCCATTTTTTAATTTTTTAATTAAAAACATTATCTTCTTCATCAAGAGCTTAAAAAAACAACCAGCTCTCGCAACGATGGAGAAATTATTCCCTTTTCTTTTTCTCCAAAATCTCACCATAGAAAACTTTCCTCCCTTTCCCATTTATTCTATATTTTCTCATTTATTTCCTTCCATCCTTTCTTTGAAAAAATTCATTTATTAAAAAAATCTCAAGAAAATTAGAGAGATTTTGGCCCCAAAAATCCCATACATTCAGCATCTTTCACTGTTTATTCCGATTACATGAGGCAGTAGGGTTATTCGTTGGACTTTGTTCTATGATGAAGCAAGGACTGTGTGAAAATATGGTTTAATTGAAGGAGGTGGATGTGGGTTCAAGGATAGATGATGCAAAATGAATGCAGGTGAAGGAATATTGTGCTTATAGTGTCATGGACTACGGGAAGGTGCCAATGAAGGAATATTTTCTACAAAAGAATGTGGTGGTGTCGAGCGGCGCCTATGGCTGATTGATGGCGGAGCAGTGGTGGATTGAAACATTTATGGTGGTGGGCGATTGGATGGTTAAGAGATGACTGGAGTTCTTGACATGGGTGGTAATGGAGTATTTGTTTGGGGCGAGAATGGTAATGGAGTTCTTGACAGGGGTATTTGGGAAGATGAAGCAAATGGATTTTTTTAAGTGTTTTCTTTTATTTCCTTAGTTAATTGTTACGATCCAAAATCCCAATCTGTCGTGATGGCACCTATCTCGATACTAGGCAAGCCGATAATATCGATAAACCACAGTTTCTTTAAGTTTGAAGATATAATATTTAAATACAATACAAAATCTCACAAATACTGATATGAACACTCCCCAAAACCTGGTGTCACTGAGTACATGAGCATCTAATATGAATACAAGTCTGAAAAATATGGTCCATAACAGTCTGAGACCAAATATTGTAATTTAGGAGATAGGGAAGGAGAGGCAAGGTCTACGAAATACGACAGCTACCTCAGAATCTCTGAAAATTCAACCGTGCAAAAGAATCAACACCCGCTATGTCCAGAAGCACCTGGATCTGCACACGAAGTGCAGGGTGTAGTATGAGTACAACCAATTCATCAAGTAACAATAATAAATAAGTAACTGAAGATAGTGACGAGCTACACAGTTATAGTTCATTTTCAGTAATTCCAATAAAGAATAGACATGCTTTCAAGTCCAGCAGTTTAAGTCAAATCAATTTTATACAGTTCATGTTCATGTAATCCGGATATAGAATCTTTCAAAAAATTGCACAACAATAACAGATAGCAACTAAATGCAACAACAAATGAAAATCAGGTACAGCCTTTCAGGCAACAGTCACTCAACTCGTCACAACAGCTCAACCACTCGGCTCTCAGCCCTCAGCACTCACACTCAATGGATACCCGCGCTCACTGGGGTGTACAGACTCTGGAGGGGCTCCTACAGCCCAAGAGCCATAATTCGCACGGACAACTCACGTGCTATAATATCCTGCATGGATAACTCACGTGCTATATATCCTTACCTCACTGACAGGCCCTCGGCCTTACTCAGTCCTCAACCTCTCTAATCTCTCGGGCTCTCGGAAATCACAAAGATCAGCCCAAACAAAGGTAACATAGTGAATCAACAAATATCAAGAAAGACTAGGGTATGATACACAAGTAAAATCATGACTGAGTACAAGACAACAATTAGCAAATAATTCAACAAGTACGCGACCTTTGTGGGTCCTAACAGTACTATCACATAGCCTAAGCATGATTTTTAACATGATTTACCGTCAAATTTCATCAACACAAAAAGAGCATATAGCTAACAACAAGTTATTAAACTTTACAGTTTCACGGGATGGACCAAGTCACAATCCCTTCGGTGCACGCCCACACGCCCATCACCTAGCATGTGCGTCACCTCCAAAATAATCACATGATACAAAAATCCGGGGTTTCATACCTCAGGACCAGATTTATAACTGTTACTTACCTCAATCCGAGCAATTCCTTATTCCAATAAGCCTTTGCCTTGCGAATTGGCCTCCAAACGCCTCGAATCTAGCCATAAATAATTCGATTCAGTCAATAAAATTTATTGAAATTAATTCCATAAGAAAATACTAATTTTCCATAAAATATGAAATTTAGCTCAAAAATCGCATGTGGGGTCCACGTCGCGGAACCCGACAAAAGTTACAAAATCCAAAAGCCCATTCAATCACGAGTCTACCCATACTAATTTTACCAAAATCCGACCTCAACTCGACCCTCAAATCTACAAATCTTATTTTCAAATTTCTAAGTTCAAATCTCCGATTTACACCTCAAAATTATGTAATCTAGTCGGATTATTCGATGATAATTCAATATTATGGAGTAGAAATGATCACAAGGAATTACTTCAAGTTTTCCTTGAAAATCTATCAAATATAGCCTCTCCTCAAGCTCCAATTTGTCAAAAATGGCGAATGGAACGAAGTCCCTTGCTTTATAATTCTGCCCAGACAGCCCTCGATCCTGGGCCTCGATCCTGGGCCTCAATTTTGACCCTCGATCCTGGCCCTCGATTATGGCCCTCGACCCTGGCCTTCGATCCTGCCTTCAATTATGGCCCTCGACCCTGGCCCTCGATCCTGCCTTCGATCGTGGCTTCGATCCTAGGCTCGATCATGGCCCTATTTTAGGCACGATTCAGGGCTCGATTCTGGGAGATTCTGGGCTCGATTTTGGGAGAAGGAACTTGCAGCAGAAGGAAATTGCAGCAGCTATTTTAGTCCACTTTTTGATCTGTTAACCATCTGAAACTCACTCGAGGCCCTAGGGACCTCAACCAAATATACCAACAAGTCCTAAAACATCATACGAACTTAGTCGAGTCTTCAAATCACATCCAACAACACTAAAAACATGAATCACACATAGATTCAAGCCTAATGAACTTTGAAACTTTTTATTTCTACAAACAACGCCGAAACATATCAAATCACGTCCGATTGACCTCAAATTTTGCACACAAGTCATAAATGACATAACGGACCTATTAAAATTTTCTGAATCACATTTTGACCCCGATATCAAAAAGTCAACCCCCCGGTCAAACTTCCCAAAAATTTAACTTTCGACATTTCAAGCCAAATTCCACTACGGACTTCCAAATAATTTTCCAAACACGCTCCTAAGTCCAAAATCACCATACGGAGCTATTGGAATCATCAAAATTCAAATCCGAGGTTGTTTACATACAAATCCACATCCAGGCAACTTTTCTACCTTAAAATTTTCAATTATGAGACTAAGTGTTTCATTTCACTCTGAATTCCTTCCAGACCCGAACCAACTAACCCGATAAGTCATAAACCAATTGTAAGGCACAAATTGAGTAGTAAATAGGGAAACGGGGTTATAATATTCAAAACGACCGGTCGGGTCGTTACATTCTCCTACTCTTAAACAAACGTTTGTCCTCGAACGGGTTAAGAATAATACCTGGAGTCTCAAATAAGTGTGGATATTTGTTCCGCATCTCCTGCTCAATCTCCCAAGTAGCTTCTCCGACTGGATGGTCTCTCCACTGTACCTTCACTGATGCTATGTTCTTTGACCTCAGCTTTCGAACTTACCGATCTAAAATAGTCACCGGCTCCACATCAAAAGTCAAATTACCGTCCAGTTGTGCTGTACTGAAATCCAGAATATGAGACGGATCCCTGACATACTTTCGGAGCATGGATACATGGAACACTGGATGAACACCTAATATACTAGGTGGCAAGGCAAGTTCATAAGCCACATCTCCAATTTTCTTAAGTATCTCAAAAGGCCCAATATACCGAGGGCTCAACTTGCCCTTCTTCCCGAACCTCAATACACCCTTCATGGGTGAAATCTTGAGCAGAGCCTTCTCCCCAACCATGTAAACGACATCGCGAACCTTCCTGTCGGCATAACTCTTCTGTCTAGACTATGCCGTGCGAAGCCGTTCCTGAATCACTTTTACCTTCTCTAAAGCATCCTGAACCAAGTCAGTACCCAATAGTCTAGCCTCACCCGGCTTAAATCAACCCACCAGAGAACGGCACCGTCTTCCATACAAAGCCTCATACGGAGCCATCTAAATACTCGACTGGTAGCTGTTATTGTAAGCAAACTCCGCGAGTGGCAGAAATTGATCCCAAGAACCCCCAAAATCAATGACACAAGTGCGTAGCATATCCTTTAATATATGAATAGTGTGCTCGGACTGTCCGTTCGTCTGAGGGTGAAATGTTATACTCAACTGAACCTGGGTGTCCAATTCTCTACACTGCTCTCCAAAACTGTGATGTAAACTGCGTGCCCCTATCTGAAATGATGGACACTGGCACACCGTGTAGGCGAACAATCTCGCTAATATAAATCCCAGCCAATCGCTCCGGAGAATAATTAGTACCAACTAAAATAAAATGTGCAGATTTGGTCAACTGATCTACTATCACCCAAACAACATCAAACTTTCTCAAAGTCCGTGGGAGCCCAACTACGAAGTCTATGGTAATACGCTCCCACTTCCACTCCGGAATTTCAAGTTTCTGAAGTAATCCGCCCGGTCTCTGATGCTCATATTTTACCTGTTGACAATTTAAACACCGAGCTACAAATCCAACTATCTCTTTCTTCATTCGCCTCCACCAATAGTGATGCCTCAAATCCTGATACATCTTTGCGGTACCTGAATAAATAGAGTACAGCGAACTGTGAGCTTCCTAGAGAATCAGCTCATGCAAACCATCTACATTAGGCACACATAGCCTGACCTGCATCCGTAATACACCGTCATCTCCAATAGTGACTTCTTTGGCATTACCATGCTGCACTGTGTCCTTAAGGACAAGCAGATATGGATCATCATATTAGCGCTCTCCGATGCGATCATATAAAGAAGACCGAGAAACCGCACAAGTCAAAACTCGATTTGGCTCGGAAATATCCAGTCTAACAAATTGGTTGGCTAAGGCCTGAACATCCAAGGCTAAAGGCCTCTCTGCTACCGGTAAGTATGTTAGCTGCCCAGACTCTCCGCCTTACGACTCAAGGTATCGGCCACTACATTGGCCTTTCCGGGATGATAGAGAATGGTGATATCATAATCCTTAAGCAACTCTAATCACCTTCGCTGCCGCAAATTAAGATCCTTCTTTTTAAACAAATGTTGTAGACTCCGATGATCGGTATATACCTCATACTGGACACTGTATAAGTAATGCCGCCAAATTTTCATGGCATGAACAATATCTGCTAACTCAAGATCGTGGACGGGATAATTCTTCTCATACACCTTTAACTGTCTGGACGCATAGGCAATCACCCTACCGTCTTACATCAGCACTGCGCTGAGACCAATACGCTATGCGTCACAATATACAGTATAAGACTCTGAACCTGTAGGTAACACCAATACTATAGTTGTAGTCAAAGATATTTTGAGCTTCTGAAAGCTCTCTTCACACTCATCTGACCATCTGAACGGAGCACCTTTTCTGAGTCAATTTAGTCATAGGCAATGCAATAGACAAGAAACCCTCCACGAAGCGACGATAATAACTGGCCAAGCCGAGAAAACTCCGAATCTCAGTAACTGAAGATGGCCTGGGCCAATTCTGAATTGCCTCTGTTTTCTTCGGATCCACCTTAATTCCTTCACTGGACACTATATGTCCCAAGAATTCCACCGAACTAAGCCAAAACTCACACTTAGAGAATTTGGCATAAAGTCTCTCCTCTCTCAGCCTCTGTAATACAATACCCAAGTGTTGTGCATGCTCCTCCTAGCTACGTGAGTACACCAGAATATCATCAATAAATACCACTACAAATAAATTAAGATATGGCTGGAATACACTATTCATCAAATGCATAAATGTTGTTGGGGCATTGGTTAGCCCAAAAGACATCACAAGAAATTCATAGTGGCCATAACGAGTTCTGAATGTCGTCTTTAGAATATCCGAATCCCGAATTTTCAACTAGTGATACCGAGATCTCAAATCAATTTTGGAGAACACCCTCGCTCTATGAAGCTGGTCAAATAAGTCATCAATACATGGCAAGGGATATTTATTCTTAATTGTAACTTTGTTCAGCTGCCTATAATCAATGCACATCCGCATAGTACCATCATTCTTTTTTCACAAACAGAACCGGTGCACCCAAGGTGACACACTAGGCCTAATAAACCCTTTTTCAAGGAGTTTCCAAAGTTGCTCTTTTAATTCTTTTAACTCAGTTGGTGCCATATGATACAGAGGAATAGAAATGGGCTGTGTGCCCTGCACCAAGTCAATACCGAAATCAATATCCCTGTCGGGTGGCATACCCGGCAGGTCTGCAAGAAATACATCCGAAAAGTCTCGCACGACCGGTACTAAATCAATAATAGGAGTATCAGCATCAACATCTCTCACAAAGGCCAAATATGACAAACATCCCTTTCCAACCATACGTTGGGCCTTCAAATAAAAAATTACCCTGCTAGGAACAAAATCTAGAGAACCTCTCCATTCAACCTTTGGCAACCCCGACATTGTCAATGTCACGGTTTTTGCGTGACAGTCCAGAATAGCATGACATGGAGACAACTAATCCATACCCAGGATTACATCGAAATCAACCATACCGAGTAATAAAAGATCAACTCTAGTCTCCAGTTCCCCAATAGTTACCACACAAGACCGATACATATGGTCCACAGTAATAATAGTGCCCACCACTGTAGACACACAAACAGGTGAAACTAAGGACTCACAGGGCATGTCCAGATAATGAACAAAATATGATGATATATATGAATAAGTAAATCCAGGGTCAAATAATACAGAAGCCTCCATGTGGAACACTGAGATAATACATGTGATCACTGCATCTGAAGCAATAGCATCTAGCCTGGCAGGAAAATCATAGAATCGGGCCTGACCGCCACCTGACCGGCCTCCCCCTCTTGGGCGACCCCTAGCTGCCTGACCCCCACCCCGAGCTAGCTGGGCGAGTGGTGTAACTGCTGGTGCTGATGCCGTCGGCGAGAACTCTGTTGTAGAGCCCCACTCAACAGCCTAGGATAATCTCTCTTGAAATGACTCAATTCTCCGCACTCAAAACAACCCCTCCTCTGACGGAACTGCTGCTCCTGATAACCCAAAGAATTATCTGTAGAAGCCTGAGCGGACAAGGCATGATGAGAACTCTACGCTGGTAGTGCACTAAATGAAGATTGGCCTGAGTGAGCACTGTAAGAACCATGGCTAGCTGATGTACCACGATGAGTTGGACGACCCGTATGAGCATGTCTGTAAAAACGACCCCTACAGCGGTAAAACTGACCCCCTGAATGAACACCGCTGAAATCACCTAAACCACGAGGCCTCTTAGCCTCCCTCTCAACCCGTTCATGGTTGCGAACCATCTCAATCTGACGAGAAATGTCAACAACCTCGTCGAAAGTAGCACCAGACACCCTCTCTCTAGTCATGAGTAATCGTAGCTGAAAAGTGAGGCCATATATAAACCTCATGATCCTTTCTCTGTCTGTAGGAATCAACCAGATAGCATGACGGGCCAATTCTGAAAATCTCATCTCATACTATGTCACGGACATATCACCCTGACGAAGCTGCTCGAACTGCATGCGCAGCTCCTCTATGCGGGACTGAGGCACGAACTTCTCCAGGAATAGACTAGAGAACTGCTTCCAGGTAAGGGGTGCTGTACCGACCGGCCTACACCTCTCATAAGCCTCCCACCATCTGAAGGCAGCTCCAAAAAGCTGAAAAGTAGTGAACGAGACCCCACTGGTCTTTAGAATACCTATTGTCTGAAGCATCCGTTGACACTTATCCAGAAAACCCTGAGCATCCTCTGACTCAGCACCACTAAATGGTAGAGGTCGAAGCCTCTCAAATCTCTCAAGTCTCATCTACTTATCATCTGCCATAACAGGAACTATCGGGGCCTGAGCAGCTATAACCGGCTGGGCTGGTGGTGCCCCCGGTAAATGAAGTCCCTGTACTACCTGGTCTAGGGTACGAGGAATAGGGGTATGAGTACCTCCCCCGGCCTGAGAAGTGGCAGGTGCAGCCTGAGCCGAAACCACCTGAGCAAGACCAGTGCAAACTGTCAATATCTGGGCCAAAGTCTCCTGAAGGCCTAGAATCTCAATAGGCACAGCTGGTGCCTGAGTTGATCCTGTCGGCTCAGCTATATCTGGAATCTGCTCCTGACCTGAAGCAACTGGTGGTACTACAGGTGCGGGTCCAACTGTGGTACAAGCTACACCTCTACCTTGGCCCCGACCTCTACCACGGCCCCGGCCTCTCGCGGTCCTAACTGGTGGCACTGGTGGCTGACCATCTGATCTGGTAGTACGTGTCCTCACCATCTGTGAGAGAATAGAATAAAAAAAATTTAGTTTCCGGAATCAACAAATTCGCACGACAGAATACAAGAAAGTAAAATTTTCCTAAGGGTTCTGCAGCCTCTCGAAGATAAGTACAGACGTCTCTGTACCGATCAGCAAGACTCTACTAAATATGCTCATAACTCATGAGACCTATGTAACCTAGGCTCTGAGACCAACTTGTCACGACCCAAAATCCCAATCTATCGTGATGGCGCCTATCTCGATACTAGGCAAGCCGATAATATCAATAAACCACAATTTCTTTTAAGTTTGAAGATATAATATTTAAATACAATACAAAATTCCACAAATACTAATACGAACACTCCCCAAAACCTGGTGTCACTGAGTACATGAGCATCTAATATGAATACAAGTCTGGAAAATATGGTCCATAACAGTCTGAGACCAAATACTATAATTTAGGAGATAGGGAAGGAGAGGCAAGGTCTGTGAAACACGACAGCTACCTCAGAATCTCTGAAAAATCAACTGTGCGAAAGAATCAACACCCTCTATGTCCAGAGGCACCTGGATCTGCACACGAAGTACAGGGTGTAGTATTAGTACAACCAACTCAGCAAGTAACAATAATAACAAAGGAACTGAAGATAGTGACGAGCTACATAGTTATAGTTTATTTTCAGTAATTCTAGCAAAGAATAGACATGCTTTCAAGTCCAGCAGTTTAAGTCAAATTAATTTTTATACAGTTCATGTTCATGTAATCCGGATATAGAATCTTTCAGAGAATTGCACAATAATGACAGATAGCAACTAAATGCAACAACAAATAAAAAGCAAGTACAGCCTCTCAGGTAACAGTCACTAAACTCGTCATAACAACTTAACCACTCGGCTCTCAGCCCTCAGCACTCACACTCAACGGGTACCCATGCTCACTGGGGGTGTACAGACTCCGGAGGGGCTTCTACAGCCCAAGCGCCATAATCCGCACGGACAACTCACGTGCTGCACAGATAACTCACGTGTTATAATATCCTGCACGGACAACTCACGTGCCATATATCCTTACCTCACCGACAGGCCCTCGGCCTTACTCAGTCCTCAATCCCTATACTGAGGTATGATGCACAAGTAAAATCATGACTGAGTACAAGACAGTAATTAGCAAATAATTTAATAAGTACACGACCTCTGTGGGTCCCAACAGTACTATCACATAGCCTAAGCATGATTTTTAACATGATTTACCGTCAAATTTCTTCAACACAAAAAGAGCATATAGCTAACAACAAGTTATTAAACTTTACAGTTTCACGGGACGGACCAAGTCACAATTCCTTCGGTGCACGCCCACACGCCTGTCACCTAGCATATGCGTCACCTCTGAAATAATCACATGACACAAAAATCCGGGGTTTCATACCCTCAGGACCAGATTTATAACTGTTACTTACCTCAATCCGAGCAATTTTTTATTCCAATAAGCCTTTGCCTCGCGAATTGGCCTCCAAACGCCTCAAATCTAGCCATAAATAATTCGATTCAGTCAATAAAATTTATTGGAATTAACTCCATAAGAAAATACTAATTTTTCATAAAACCTTGAAATTTAGCTTAAAAATCGCCCGTGGGGCCCACGTCTCGGAACCCGACAAAAAGTAACAAAATCTGAAAGCCCATTCAACCATGAGTCTACCCATACTAATTTAACCAAAATCCGACCCTCAAATCTACAAATCTTATTTCCAAATTTCTAAGTTCAAATCTCCGATTTACACCTCAAAATCATATAATCTAGTCGGATTATTCGATGATAATTTAATATTATGGAGTAGAAATGATCACAAGGGACTTACTTCAAGTTTTTCTTGAAAATCTATCAAAAATCGCCTCTCCTCAAGCTCCAATTTATCAAAAATGGTGAATGGGACGAAGTCCCCTGCTTTATAATTCTGCCCAGACAGTCCTCGATCCTGCCTTGATCCTGGGCCTTCGATCGTGTTCCTCGATGCTGGGCCTCGATCCTGGGCCTCAATTCTGACCCTCGATCCTGGCCCTCGATTATGGTCCTCGACCCTGGCCTTCGATCCTGCCTTAGATCGTGGCTTTGATCCTGGCCCTCGATCATGGCCCTCGACCCTGCCTTCGATCGTGGCTTCGATCCTGGGCTCGATCATGGCCCTTAACCCTGCCTTCGATCGTGGCTTCGATCCTGGGCTCGATCATGGCCCTATTCTGGACACGATTCAGGGCTCGATTCTGGGAGATTCTGGGCTCGATTTTTGGGCTCAATTCTGGGAGAAGGAACTTGCAGCAGAAGGAAATTGCAGCAGCTATTTTAGTCCACTTTTTGATCCGTTAACCATCCGAAACTCACCCGAGGCCCTCGGGACCTCAACCAAATATACCAACAAGTCCTAAAACATCATACGAACTTAGTCGAGTCTTCAAATCACATCCAACAACACTAAAAACACGAATCACACATAGATTCAAGCCTAATGAACTTTGAAACTTTTTATTTCTACAAACAACGCCGAAACCTATCAAATCACGTCCTTTTGACCTCAAATTTTGAACACAAGTCATAAATGACATAACAGACCTATGAAAATTTTCAGAATCGTATTTTGACCCCGATATCAAAAATTCAACCCCTCGGTCAAACTTCCCAAAAATTCAACTTTCGGCATTTCAAGCCAAATTCCACTACGGACTTCCAAATAATTTTCCGAACATGCTTCTAAATCCAAATTCACCATACGGAGCTATTAGAATCATCAAAATTTAAATCCGAGGTCGTTTACATACAAATTCATATCCGGACAACTTTTCTAACTTAAAATTTTTAATTATGAGACTAAGTGTCTCATTTCACTTCGAATTCCTTCCGGACCCGAACCAACTAACCCGATAAGCCATAAATCAATTGTAAGGCATAAATTGAGCAGTAAATGGGGGAACAGGGTTATAATATTCAAAACGACCGACCGAGTCATTACATTAATCCACGTGTCAAGATTCCATTGGCGCGTGACATTACACTTACTTGTAAAGAGTGGTGAAATACAAAAGTGGTGTGTAATAGATACACTTTTGAAAGGTTAAGTGTCTAAAAATATTTTCGTGGTCAACAAATGTATAACAAAGATTTTGGGTACAAGTCTAGGTGGCATTTTATGTACGGATAAGGGTCTGATTTGCCCCTCTACTATCATAAATATGCCTTATTTACCTTCCGTTTAAGTTTTTTATCAAAAATATCCCTACAGTTATACATTAGGTTCATATTTAACCCTTACACGTTAAAACGAGTTACATTTGCCCTTCGCTATACTTTAGGATCATATTTACCCCTCTACTATTCAAAAAGGATTACATTTGCCCTTCATTATACTTTCTTGACATATTTATCCTTACAATTATACTTTAGGATCATATTTACCCCCCATCTGTTAGATCGCCATGTCCCACCTTTGTTTTCCTACATGGCGCCTATGTGAATTTCTTTTTCTTCCAATTTAAATATGATCACCTATTTAAGATAATTTAATCTACCCACCCAATTTAAATAAGACTTCATTAACTCCATTGTTGTGCAACTTCTCGTAATTTACTTTGGTTACTGCAATAATTGTGAGCTGTATTAGATTAGTGATTTTGAGTTCAAAGTTATTATTTGCCAATATGTTGTCGCTGCTATAACTATTGTATTTCGCACAATCTTCGTAAATGTCGTATCAGAAAATTACTTTTCGTGGATCAATCATGGTCAATTGACCCAGTTTAAACTTTACAGAGTTGTATCTCTACAAACACTTCAAAATATCATTGAGTGATTCATGTCTCCTAACTCCTAAGTATTAAAGGGAAATAAATTAACATAGACAAAGGTGAAATAATTAAATAAATCAATTAGAGATAACACTATAGTTTCGTTCATTCACTGTCCAAAATTTTCTCGCTCTCCGAAAAATATGGAGCTGGCCCGGAGAAGAGAGATGGACGAGTGGGGGGGATGAATTGGAGGGGGAGGGATTGGAAATTATGATTTCCATTTATTTTAGTTGTGTGTCTTATTTAAATTGGGGGAGCGGATTAAATTATCTTAAATAGGTGACCATCTTTAAATTGGAAAAAAAAGAAATCCACATATGCGCCATGTAGGAAAACAAAGGCGGAACATGGCGATCTATCGGATGAGGGGCAAATATGATCCTAAAGTATAATTGTAAGGATAAATATGTCAAAAAAGTATAATGAAGGGCAAATGTAATCATTTTTGAAGAGTAGAGGGGTAAATACGATCTTAAAGTATAACGAAGGGCAAATGTAACTCGTTTTAACGTGTAATGGATAAATATGAACCTAATGTATAACTGTAGGGATATTTTTAATAAAAAACTTAAATAGAGGATAAATAAGACTTATTTATGATAGCAGAGGGACAAATCGACTCTTATCCGTTTTATGTATTCTAATTTCTACCTCAATTGGAGGGCCAATATGTAATTTTGTGTGGGATACATTTATGAAAAGTTGGACCGAAAAAATGTACTAAACGGATTCGGAGTGATTCTGTGATATGATAAGCAAGATTATACAATTCTAAACTTAACTTTTGCCTCACTAAAAGAGGAAAAGAGTACTCTAATTACTTTATTTTAATCCTTTATTACTAATGAATGCCCCCACATTATTAGTAAGAGACCCCACCTTTAATTTTGCTTTGCGTGTTCTTTGAGAACAAGGATGTCAAATTAAGATCTGTTGCATCTTGGGGCACACACCTTAGATCCTAACCAATATTTTCACCAGTATTTGCTCACACATTAATCTAATCCAAATCCTGATTACAACCGTCAGATAAGAAGTTTCACTATCTTGATTAAAATCTACGGTCTAAATTCAAGCCTTCTTATCTCCGTAGACCAGCTGATGATAACAGTAAAGTAGAATACCATCATTGCCTACAATGGTCGGTAGGTCACAGCGGACTGGCGGGCCCTACTTATTGTACACGTGTTATAAGCACAAAATTCTTATCCTTTCAGCTGTGCCACGTGTCGAGAAATTCCACTATTGTTGATTAGTACTTAGTACCACTAATTAAATACTCCAATTATATTAAAGCTTTTGAGATTACTTAACTGGGGAAGCTGCTGACGACTGAGGAAAAGTTGCGGTTTAAAATCGGTTACAGGCTTACAGCTGGCAGTCGTCAGTGCAACACGTTCACAAAATGTCGAAGCTTTCTCTCTCCTCCTTCTCTCCTCCTCCGTTGACGTCGTCTTCTTCCATCTCGCAGCAGCGACGGAGCTGCTTCCGTCGTTCATTCAGAGTCGGCGCGTGTGTTTCACTTTCTTCGGTTTCCGTTTCGTGTTCGAAGCAGCCGAAAGTTGTTGTCACCAGAGAACGCGGCAAGAACGGCAAGCTCATGAATTCTCTGGTACTCAATAAGAATTTCAACATTCCGGTTATATGCTTTTTTTTCCTTTTCAGTTTAAATTTGGTTCTCATGAATAATGTTGAAGTTCTAGGGTTTCTGTGGTTGTTTCGTGGTGGTTCAGTGCTAGTGATTGTTGCGAGATATAATTTTTTTGCGTAGGCTATGTTTTGGTATGTTTTCGGTAGCTACATTGGGATAAAGGAAGTGACACATTAGATGTTTGATCAAATGCTTAAACAAATTAAACTGCTTAGCTGCTGATCACTTGCATTTCTAGGATGAGTACGATAGAGTGGAGAAAGGAAACAGTGAACTGCGAATAAGCCTGTCGAAAAGAAAAAAACTGCAAATTAGTCTAAAAATCAAGAGGAGTTTGGTTTAGCGGTTCCATGAGGGACTAGGCATAGCTTAGAAGAGAGTGTGTTCATAAACTTGATTCAACAAAGTCATCGGAAGGATGTGGTGAAGAGAATAGAATCATGTGCAGAGCTTTTTTCTGTTTCTCGCGTTCTGGATTTACAATTTGGTGTGTTTGGTATGAAGGAAATATTGTTCAAAAGAATTTGAAGAATAAGTCATTTTCTGGTGTTTTCTTGCCAGAATGAGGCGTAATTTCAGCTCTTAACTTCATATCAATGCTTCAATATTACTTAGACATTATTATCAATCTTTAATACTCGGAAATTTCATAAAGCATTATCCAATTTGATAGCACTATTATCAATCTTTACGAATATTTTTTGCAGAAGATATTTTCCACTCTACCAAACACCGCAAAGTATTTTCCAGAAAATGACTGTATTTTTTGGAAAATGTTTTTCTGTCATACCAAACACACATGTTCATGAATGGCCTGCAATACCTTTTTGTTTGCTTTCTATTTGGGGAAAAGAAAAGGCAAATGAGTGATAGAAATTTCAAAAGAATTTCTCAAATCACGTGGTTATCTCCTCGTGAATAGATAGATATGATTTAAATGAAGTAGAAAAACAATGTATCCATAAAAAGCATTTAAGAAATCGTCATGAGCGAGAGAAGGTGGGGCAAACAACTTTTTAATCCGACCAAATTTCTAACACCAAAGATCGTGGTGATCTAGACTTGATAAATGTGGGGCAAACGACTTTTTAGCATGGATGTCTCTCTAGGAAGTAGTAAATGTAGTATCTTCAATAATTATGTTTTCCCTCCTCTCTTGGTTACAGGCCAGACATGGAATTGATTGTCTTGAGCTTCCTCTCATTCAGCACATGCATTTACCTGATCTAGGCAGGCTCACTTCTGTATTAAGTGGTAGGTTTCTTGCTATCTGTGCATTGGCTTGAAAATCTTTGTTCATATTTACTTGCCCAAGATTAAGCGTTGAGCATCGGTGTAATTTATTTTTCTATGGAATTTTCCATTTCCCTTCATTGCCCAAATTGTAGCTATTTTCTACTATTGGCTTTGATTTGTTTTAGAAAATATTCTATCTACAGGAAATCTGTTTTGAAGGTTAGATTGGTGCTCTAGAAGTCTGAAATTATAATTTTAAACAGGGTAAATTGATGTTCTTTTCTTAGAATATAAATTTTCTCGAGCTCTCAGGGTCAAATGACACTTCTTAGGATCCTGCATGATTATCCTTTATTGAATGTGCAAAACCGAAACTTTCTAAGCACTAATATTTCTTTTTTATGGATTGTGGCGGGTTTGGGTTTGTGGGTGTGGGGGGGGGGGGGGCACAACACCCCTTTTCTGGTCTTCCTCTTGATGATGTTGGCTTCAAATGAGACTTGACTTGGGCAATGTTTTGAGATGACATTTTTGGAATAACAACATATTACGTCTTCAGACACAAAATTAAGTGAAGCCATTGCTTTAAGATATTACCATAGGCTATAGCAATTGTAAACAGACAAGCTAAGTTGCACTTCCATTACTTTATTGTTATTGCTATTGCTGTTATAAGTACTAATCAAACTTCCATTGCTATATTATCCAAGGCTATAGATATTGTACACTTAAGATTAGGCCCATTTGGTACTTCCATGAATTACTTTATTATTATTTCCATTGCTGAAACTAGTACTACCGTTTACTACTTCCTCTCATTTGTGAAATTCACGAATGCAACAAATGAGTATGAACACAAGCTTGAGTGCGATCTTTTGAAAAACAAAAAACAAGCTTGATTGCGGCAGCAGCCACGGTATGCATAGCATGTAACCTACCTTCCCTCCTTGAGACTATATGAAGTTCTAATTTTCAGTTATACCTAGGTTTCTAAAAGTTGGGGTGGGTTTTATTTCCTTCTCATTAACAAGCTATACTCTTAGTTACTAAATAAATTATGCTAGATGATTAATAAGAAGAACATTTATGCTTCAGGAAAAATGACATATTTAGGCTTAATAGAAAAGAAATTTCAATAAACATGAACAACATATAAGACAAGTAAAAAGGAATGTTGCTCTTTAATATCTCTCAAATGGCCCCACAAAATACGTAGAACAATATTTCTCTCACTTGCATGGGTATCTTGCGTGCCTCTGTGCATCCATTATAAATTACTATTGATTGGTGTTCGATTATAATTCATAGCGAACTATATCAGCAAACTCTATGACTGTGAAAGTCCTCATTAAACATATGTCCTCTGGTGTCTTGAGTGGCACTAATGTTCTTTCTCCTTTCTTCTTGTGATAGCAGACGCCGCGTTTGACTGGATTATCATTACTTCACCAGAGGCGGGAAAGGTTTTTCTTGATGCTTGGAAGTAAGGGCTAGGTTGAAATTTTCCATTAAGGAGGGTTAATCTTGTCTTAAGCTCTTCACCTTGTTATGTTGAATAACTAATGTATCCTTTTGACAAGTCTTTAATATCGTTCCTCTGTTGGGGAAAATCTCTGTGAAGTTTGCTTTAAAAGTATAAAAATGTTGAGCAGTATACAAGACCTGATGTTAATTTGAGTCATTTAGTGTTTTGACTTGTCTGTAAAACTAAAGTCATTGAAGGTGTTTGATAATATTGCTGCTTGCTTGTGTAGACAAATTGGGTTTTTTTATTTATTTATTTTGAGCAGCTCTTTTTTGATTATTCTTTCAGAAAGTTTTAGAATCTTATCTACTTGAAGATGTTTCGTTCGACTTCGTAAGCTGAGATGCAAATACTTCCTATATGTTATGGTTGGTTATTCTCATATAAAGTCTTGATTATCCCCTTAATTGATAAGTAGTTTTATGTGACACAGTTTTAGTATGAACCTTCCATCCATTGTGGACATATTCCTTGAAGAAGAATAGAAGCTTGTATAAAAGATTCTCAATAGATTGATTTTCAGCATACACAATTAGCAAAAATCATTAGTGTCCACAGTAATGTGTGTACTTACGTTGTCAGATGAAGTTTTTTGACTAAAAATGGTACAAATATTTAGTTCCCAGAAAAGATGCTTTCCATTACAGTTAATTTCTTGATAGAAGCTTCAAATTCTTTAAGCTGCCTAAATGATCTATATTTGCTTTTGCACTATCTGGTTCCCTCATGTTTCTAATTTGCATTAGAGCTGCTGGGACCCCATCTGTCCGAGTAGGTGTCGTTGGATCTGGTACAGCTAGCATATTCGATGAAGCTGTTCAGTCTTCAAAGCAGTATCTTGATGTGGCATTTACACCATCAAAGGGTATTGAGTCAATTTTTTACTTTTCCTTTGACATTTAAAACATAGCATACGCCACAAACATGTGCGTCGAGGCTGACACTTGTATTTGTCATTTCGTTTAGACCCTTGTATTTGCAGAAAATTTGACTAAATTTAACTGATATTTTCTTTTTCGTCACTGACTGAAAACTTCTTTTTGATTGCATTTTCAGCAACTGGTAAGGTTTTAGCTTCAGAGCTTCCAAAGAATGGGAATGATAAGTGCACTGTTCTCTATCCTGCTTCAGCAAAAGCGGGCACTGACATTGGTGTGCATGATATTGCTCCTTCTCTTTATGTTTCTGTCTCTCCTCATTCTCCCATTCATCCAATTTTTTACAGAAATCTCTTTTTCTGTATGGAACTCTTAGTTTCTATGGAGGTGTCTTTCTATTTTCAACCATTATCCGAAAAAGTTAAAAGAAAAAAATAAGGTAAGGAAAGGAATAACCACAAAAATCATGGCTTCCTTTCCTTTTTACTAGTCGTAATTAGTACAGAGATCAGGATTCATCTGATATCTGCAAGACTGCAACTGTCTCACCTTGATATTTCGTACTTAGTATGGAAATTTTCCTCAGCGTATGAAACTATGTGAAGTAATCTTGAACGACATACGGCTTTTTATTTCAGAGGAAGGACTTTCTGAGCGGGGATTTGAGGTTACTCGGTTGAACACATACACAACGGTACAATATTTCTTTATTGCATTTTGGAGAAAGATTCATTTATACTCACATGAGACTAGTGTGCTTGCAAATTTGGTTAACACATACTTACCCTGAAGAGAGGGTCACTTGTCCTTTTATCCTGATAAATGGTCAAAGTTTTAGCTATCACACTGCCTCTTGGATCCTTAAGTTGATCTAAACTAATTAGACCTCATCTTGTTGCGTATAATGTATGTCATTTCTTGCAGGCACCAGTCAATCAGGTTGATCAATATCTTCTTGAGCTAGCACTCTCTGCTCCTGTTGTTGCTGTAGCATCTCCCTCTGCCATCCGGTAGGACGCTCCAAAATTGTTCGTTCTTGTAGCAAATGTAAACGGATGATCTATTGATGTCTAATATTGGCATAAGCAAGCACTAGGTTCTATAGCTAATGTTTGTAATTCCGCCAATATACTAGAGAATATTATGCATAAATGTTTCTAGATATTATTCATTGAGCCAGGGGACAGAAATGCACCATTATGTTCTTCATCCTTTTCCTTTCTCATTTTTTTTCATTTTGCTGAGTTATGTGACAGGGTATGGACTAATCTTATTCCAGCATCGAGACAGTGGGACAATGCTGTTGCATGTATTGGGGAGACTACAGCTTCTGCAGCTAAAAGACTTGGGTTGAGAAATATATACTATCCAACAAGTCCTGGTCTTGAAGGGTAACTTGTTGATTTAGTATCTTAATGTGTTCTTTTGTTGCATCTTTTCTCCCTTTCTGTTTGTGTCCGTGATTTTATAAGATACGTTGACTCTATCTTGTAAAGCCAATATGACAATTGTTATTTTTAGTGCCCATGTTTGCCCCGTGTAGTTGGTATGATCTTTTTCGCTTGGAAGTAATATTCACTGCCCGTCTCTGCTAGGAATTGGCTGTGGGAAGAGAATAAAGTGTCAATATAAGAATATGTTGCATTCTTTTCTTTTTGGTGACCGAGAAATCCGTCTGGGGCCGATCCTTCGGACCAACCGCAGCCTTCGAAACTCGGTGGATAATGGGCCCGCCCCTCTACCCTTCTCCACTTAAATACCAGGCTTTGCTTTGCATGGTGTGGGGGGCTTGAACCTGTGACCTAAGACACAAATCCACCACCCTTTGCCACTTGAGCTAGGCCCTGGGGGCGCATTCTGTTATGCCTTTTTCTTTCTTCAAAAGATTTCTTAGTGTATATATTTTTTGTCTGTCCCTCCTAACCTGGGTTGTTTTTTATTTGAATTATACAGATCAACCAGTTAGAACCCTGATGGGAACAGCTTCGCAGGAATTCAATTTCCATTAGTATTATACCAAACACTGCATTAGGGCTATCTCTGAGCAATTTTAACCTTACTGTAACCAGCGAATATCGTTTGTTTGACCTTTTCGAAATTATGGAACTCACTTCTTTCAAAAGTTCACCTACAAAACACTTAAAAAGTTCTAAGATCCACCTTTTTATTCCTACCTATTACCACATTTTTCTTGCGTCTTCATGATGGCTCTATATTACGTCACAGTAATTAATTAAAGGGTAATTACTACTACTACATTCTAGGGTTATCATTTTATTAAGTAGCTTTTATTGAAGGGGTACATTTTATTAAGTAGCTTTTTAAGGGCAAGGCGCTGCTGCTATCTAGCCACTTCTTCAGTGCCCCTGATCTTGGCAATCTAAACTCCCGTCTGACTGGAAGGTTTTATGCTGAGTAAATTGGGTGATGTTGTGACTTGGGATTACTACCTCTCCTGCCCATGGGATGGTTAACCCCAATGCCGTTGTTTCCTTCAGTAACTTTTCTTGAACAGGGTGTGCTTGTTTAATGGTGTCACCAGTAAACCCTGTGACAGTGGCAGGTTTTGTTGTCAAGATTGGCAGCTCGTCGGAAAGAATTGTCTAAAATTCTAGTGTTTTATTGAACTTACTTATGAAGTATTAGCCATTCAGTCAAGCGAAACTGCTATCTTCTTTTCTCTTAGGCTGTATGCGGCTCTGCGCCCTTTTTCACAGGATAACACTTCTCTACGAAGTAAGTGTTAAAAGAAAGCTAACTCTGACTACCTGAAGGCTGTTAATTTCTTGCTGATGCTTTTAGGCATGTAGTGAGATATGTAGGAGGAGGCAAGGGACTATATATTGGTTTCCATTTTCCGTTGTGTGTTTGTAAGATTTGCTTAAATTTGATCTACTTTATGCTATGATCACATGGTGCAGGTGGGTGAGTAGCATTCTGGAAGCATTAAGTGTACATGAGCAAGTACAGAAGGTCTAAAGGCCATGTAATGTGGCTTCTGGTAAATTCTTTTTCCAAAGTTCATATTTATTATCACTGGCTATAAATGCATAATAGACCAACAAACAGACATGCAGACATGTTTAAAATGATTAATGTGCACGTCGCTCTGAAATAGTTTATGTGTTACTTACAAAAAATTGTTGTATCTTCAGATGGTGGGCTGAGAGAGCTCTGGTTCCACTCTATGGTCATCTTTGCAATGGCAAAGCTGATTAAAAGCTTTCTATACATGCAGCTTCAACGTGGCGCTGTATTTTGAAATCTTTGAAGTATTTATGTATAGAAGCGCAGAGGGAGGTGTAGGATCTAATTGACACAGCATATGTGGAGACGTTGGGGAGACGAAATTTTTTTTTTTGCGGAGGTATTTACCCACTTGTCTAGCCAACTTTTCTTGTGAGGTAAGGCTGTCTTTTGTGAATAGGATCTTTTTTAATTGTTCCATATGTAGATATCCCTTTAGTTTTCTCTTTTAACATTTTTTTGGCTTGATGTCTGATGTCTTCAGAATTGATTATAAAGCGAGCCCCTCTCGGTTCATACTCCAACCTAAATTTCCTCAAAAGAGAAACATGTTTATCTAACTTTTAGCCATTCCTCGTAATGCACAACGTGTTGATTTTTGTAATCGTTTACTTCAAGTACTCAAATCTTGTGCTCCATTTGTAAGTATCTGCATGGGTAACTCTGGCAGTTTATAATTTTTCATTGTATTATTCTAAGGAATCAACTGAAAAGTAGGGTAACATAACACCTCTATGGAGGGCTCTCTCATCCAAACATCTGCAGAGATTACCATCTTATGCTGTAGATGCCGAGTTCTTTACGGTTCAAACCTAGAGGTGTGTGAGACCGCCTACATCTCGTGATTGCTTTGTAAGTTCGCGTTCCTAGTAGTGTTTGTTCAGTCTGCTTTTTATGGTTTTGCGTGACATGATTTTTTCCATAGTTTAAAAAAGTATATTAAGTTTCCTCACGCCAATAGTTAGATGGTAATTGAGAAAAGTATTGCGGGACTAGGAAGTAAACCAACCAAAATATCCACTTGTTGTTATAAAATATATTTTTTTGGGTCCATTTGTGTTATGTATTATCCTGCATTGAAGACAGGGAGAACTTGCCTTATAATCATGGTGAATGCACGCTCTAATAAATTTAACAGTAGCGTCTTATCACTTTGTACAATACCATGGGCGCTGTTGTGTTCATGGGATATGAGGCTGTCACTGGAGATCTTTCATCTGTATCTCCAATGTAATTGTTTTCTCCACGTGCTCATTGCGTCATTCTTATGTGTTTGATACATATGGTAGTGGAAATTGGCATGCGTGGAAACCAAATGTATATGTTTTGGTATTAAAATGTCACTTGGAGGGACTTTTATGCGTATAAAATATAGGAAATGTCTTCTAACTTTCCATTCCAACGTCGTTTCTTGGCTCATCTGGCAACGTCGTTTCTTGGCTCGTCTGTCTTTTGCCACATCATGATTCAGTCTTTCTTAATTATTTTCTGTTGAAGTCCGTAATTCTGTTTGTGACAATTTTTTCTGCATTTTCAGTTGGTTTTCAGGAGAGAGGTACATAAGAGTTGAGCTAAGTGACACGCGTTAACACACTTTTCTTACTTAATTATGTTAATGAATATACATTCTCACTGAATTGAATCACTTAATCATGGTCATGCTTATTTTATCTTTTTTTATACTAAATAGTTGAGGGAAAATCTGAATTTGATTATGACATTCTTTTTTATAAATATTAAAAACTTCAAGTACATAAATAATTTGACAAAACGTTATTTAATCTATTAACAATGGGTTCTTATAAAACTCTAATTAAGTATTCGTCGTCCACTTTTATTTGTATCTTCTTGTTAGTTTTCCAATTTAAAGTTATTCTATTTTGCTTTTCCCGTTAATGGATGACAGTAACAAACGCGCGCTAATTGGAGTTGGATATATGTATCTTTTGATGAGTTTTATGTATGTTCTTTTTATTTCATTGCATTAGCATTTGTCCTAAAAAAGTTATGAGTTTTTTTCCGGAAATTAGAAGCCTTTAGCATTCTACATTTTACATTGATATGCAGATCATCAGCACTGAACTAGAAAAAACTGAAAGCCTAACGGGAAACATGAGATATGATGCAAGTATAACAGCATATATAAGCCTTAAACCCAACAGTGACAGCTTTAATTAATGTTCATGATAAGATGAGCAGTACTGTGGTGGAAGATAGTGCAAGCGGGTTGAGAGTAAATTGCTGACCGTGACTATAATATATATATATATAGAGAGAGAGAGAGAGAGAGAGGGGTCAATATTGAGGGTGAAAAATGGTTGGTTGGTCTTAGACACATTTTTCTTTTCTGTTATGAAGAAGTAAAAGCTTTATTGTAGCCTACTACTCCTTAGGGGGAAGTTTTCCACTAAGAAAATAGGAGAAGAAAGAAAGGGCACGACTTGGCTGATACGTTGGAACAAAATGCCCTGCTCCTCTTATTGTCACCAATGTCAAGTTCTCATACTCCTCTACATATCCACCAACCTACACAAAATCAACACCATCATTTAGCGTCTTCTCCTTGTAACAATACTCACAGACGATCCAGAATTTGAAGTTTATGGTTTCCTTTACTAACTGTTTCGCTACTAATAAATGAGCCTTCGTTGTCCACCTGACCCTATCATTAACAACCGATCCCCCCAAATGCAAAAAAAAAAAATACAATTTGGTGCACTAAGCTCCCAAGAGCAGAACCACAAGAATCTATTATGCGCAACTCTACCCTGCATTTCTGCAAGGGGTTGTTTTCACGACTCAAACCCGTGATGACCTTCTGGTCACATGGCAATAACTTTACCGGTTACGTCAAGGCTCCCTTTCTCCAAATGCAAGTAAAAATGAAAAAACAAAGTTAACAATTTTTTTTCTTTTTAATGATGAGCATTTACCTCTTCCTGGAAATACCAAGGGTACCAAGCTGTCTTGATTGGTAACTTTAGCTTCTTTATAGCATACCTCGTATCTGTCACTGGCACTACAACATCCATGTCACCACTGCAATGCATATTGTCACTTGTTCAAGCTTGTTAAAATTCCCTTTTATCATTATGCTATCTTGAAATTCTGTGGATTTTGTTTCCATAAATCTTACCTATATAGCCAGATTTTTAAGTCACTCTTCATCAACTGACGCAAAAGTGGCAAAACGGTCAATGGTCTATCTTTCCAGCTGAGATTAAGCGTATTACTGTTCCCAATAAAAAAAATTGATATAATGTTAGAAATATTTTTAGAAATGTATAATAGGCAAAAAAAAAAATGTTTTTACTAAATAATCAAGAGTGTTATACTTGCAGCTTTCCCATGGATAGGGAAGATTTTTAACGTTTGCATGGATAGCCTTTTGAACTTCTGGTTTGTTAAAGTAAGACTGAATATAAAATGGCATGCAAGGATCAACTTCTGAGGTCTATTCAACAAACAAAAAAAGACCAAACAATTTGAGAGGATTAGTTAATTGTACATTCTTTAGTTTTTCTAAGACAATAAACACTAAAAATTATATGACACTGCTTACTGAGGTACTTGAGGGTGATCCGTTGGGGCACAATGGCGCGTAAATGTTGTATAGAAAGATATTTCCAATTTCTTTGTCAATTTGGTCCAAGTAGTCGTTGCATTTCTTGGATGCAGAAGATGGACTAGAAAAATTACAACTTGATATGATTTTGTTGTATAATTCATCTGATATTAGTGCATGAGACCAGTAATATTCTGTTGTTCCTTTCATGTTGGCTTCAAAGTCAACATAGGCATTGCCAATCTGAGATGTAAATTTTCATTAAACGACGATATTGGTCTAATTAGAGGAAAATGTGAGCTGCTACAGATGTTAATCAGATTAAAAAAAAAACTTACAGTGATGCCTTTCAAATTGATGATAGTCTGATTTGAGTAATTGTTGTGCAGAAGTATAAGCTGAGCAAGTTGAGGGACATAATGCCCGGCGTAGCTCTCTCCAGTAAGGTAAAAGTCCCTTGTTTTGTATTCTGGAAATCGTTCGAGCCAATTGACTAGAAAAGTGTAAGAATCAATAGCTGTTGTTCTATCTCCACTAAAATTGTAGTCCGCGCTTGTGTTTGTATATGAAAATCCAACACCAGCAGGCGATTCGAGAAAGATTATGTTGGCCTCTAATGAAGAAGAGAATGTCAAAACTCAGTAGTGTATGTTCTGAGAGTACTTGACTTAAGATTTGATACTATTACTACAGTCTTTGAGTTTACTCACCAGAAATCCATGAAAATTGATTCATGTTTAGACTACCGTCTTTGTTAACTCTAAATGGCCCAAGTTCTCCAAATGCTCCCCCTCCAAGTGAGGAACAACCTGGCCCTGTTTGTTACATAATGTTTTTTGAAATCACGAACATGAAAATAGCACAGGAGCGTGTATATTGTTCTAAAGGAAAAGGGTGAGAAATACCGTTTTACTATATGAAATATCTTCATTTTACTCATCGTTATACTTTGGGGCCATTCATGTCTTTGCAGTTAGTAAATAGTCTTGTGTTTGCCCTTGTTCATAACAGAGCTCTAACATGAAATATAATGGAGGGTAATCTTAAATTATACTAGTCAAAGAGTAGAGGGTTAATTTTGGACCTTTTTCTCGAAGTATATATATATATATATATATATATATATATATTGACTTTGCTATTCAGAATTTTCCCAAAAGAATGGCACAACATTTGATTGATCAATATAGAACTCTGCATAAGTGAATAAACAATATCTGATCTCATTACTTCTTTTTTTTGGAATAACTAAGGATATAAAAACAGGAAACTAACCTCCATTGAGCCATAAGACAAGGGCCTTCGTACGATTGATCAAGTTCGAATATAATCGATCGAAGTAATACTTCGAGATGGGTTCCGAAGATGCTACAAACAAGCTTCGAGTCCAAGGGGCCGATCAATGTACAACTCGATATTATAATCAAGCTCGAATCCAAATCGAGCAACGATGCAAAGTAAAGTTGTCGAGCTTATGATCCAGAGACCGACCAACATTGACCCCGAATCAATTCAAGGGTCCGAGTCAGAATTGAGCTCAAGCCAAGATCGAGAGTTCGAGTCAAGACTGAAAACTCGAGTCAATATCGAGCTTATAGACAAGAGCCGTTGCAATATCACTAGAGTAGAGAATCTCCGCAGGAATTGTGGAAATGTTGGTTTATCATGGGTCTCCCACTACGTATTTTTAATTATATCTAAAGTAAGATCCTTCTACTATAAAGGGAATAGTTATCATTTTTGTAGAAGGCAAATTTTTAGGCTTACATTGTAATCCAAGCATCATATCCTCCCATAGTGAAGAGTTGTTCTTTCAAGCTTCTTAAATTGATCTCACTTGTTTAGTCCTAAAATCCATCTTCTTTACAAATTTATTTATTCCGCGTTCTTTGCAATCCATACTTGACATTTCTATATATCCTTACGATTTGTATTAAAATTTACCACATATCCTTAGAACTACGTACAAATTCAACTCTATCCGTTTTTCGGGTAAACAGTTTGGCACCCACCGCGGGGCTAAGGATAAAGTGGTTATTTGATACAAATCTAAAAAAATACGCCATTGTGTTTTGTGATTGTTTTCAAAAATATCTTGGATTTCGGATTAGCAACGACTAACTACCGATCAAATGGATTCATCAATCGACAACGGAGCCGATCTTCAAGATGAGAACAATAACTTGACACCCAGTATCGAAAGACCACTCGTAAACACCGTTGGAGCTTGAATCGGAGCGTCGATAGATATCAATTCGCATGTAGCCATTGAGGCAAACCTACATTCTGAAACCGAAAATAGCATTCATGAAATCGAATCTGTGTTGTTAAAACAATTCAGAGAAACCCTCTCGAAGGGAGCAATGATTTGGTATCACAACCTACCACCAAATTCCATCGACTCGTTCGCCATGTTAGCAGATTCTTTTGTGAAAGCACATGTCGGTGCCATAAAAGTCGCAACAAGGAAATCGGACCTCTTCAAGGTAAGACAAAAAGATAACGAGATGCTGAGGGAATTCGTATCTCGTTTTCAAATGGAACGAATGGACCTGCCACCAGTCACAGACGATTGGGTTGTTTAGGCTTTCACTCAAGGTTTAAACGAACGAAATTCGACAGCTTCACGACGGTTAAAGCATAACCTGATTGAATACCCAGCCATCACGTGGGCCGACGTGCACAATCGGTACCAATCAAAAATTAGGGTCAAAGATGACCGATTGGGGTCTGAATCCGCTGTTCGAAGGGATATTAATCGAGAACAAGGTCCGATCGGGGATCGATACTGACCGTACAACGGAAACCGCAGAATCAGTGAATCGAGACATAACCTCAGACAAAATAACAAGAGAAGTGATCGAGGTCAAGGGTATCGGAGGCTGATGAGCAGAAGTAGGTTCGATAGGCTTGCCGGATCTAAGGAAGCGCCTCGATTATCGGAATATAACTTCTGCATTGATGCATCCGCCATCGTTTCGGCTATCGGACGCATCAAAGACAATAAATGGCCTCAATCCATGCAGACCGATCCTGCCCAGAGGAATCCCAATCAAATGTGCGAGTATCATGGCACCCATGGCCACAGAACGGAAGATTGCAGGCAACTAAGAGAGGAAGTAGCTCGGTTATTCAACAAAGGGCACCTTTGAGAATTTTTAAGCGATAGGGCGAATAACCATTTTAAAAACAGGGATTTCGGCAAGCAAAACGAACAAGAAGAACCACAGCACGTCATTCACATGATCATCAGCGGTGTCGATACCCCTCAGGGACCGGTGCTTAAACGCACTAAGACATCGATTGTGAGAGAAAAGCGATCTCGAACTCAAGATTACACACCCATAGGAACTTTGTCCTTCAATGATGAAGATGCAGAAGGAGTCATACAACCTCATAACGATGCACTGGTAATATCTGTACTCATGAATAAAACTAAAGTTAAGCGTATGTTGATTGAACCAGGTAGCTCGGCCAACATCATCAGATTGAAGATCGTAGAACAACTCGGCCTGCAGGACCAGATCGTACCCGCGACCCTGGTTCTAAACGGATTCAATATGGCATGTGAAACCACCAAAGGCGAGATAATTCTACCAATAAATGTAGTCGGGACCATCCAGGAAACGAAGTTCCACGTGATTAAAGGCGACATGAGATACAACGCCCTTTTTGGAAGGCCACGAATCCACAACATGAGAGATGTACCTTCGACCCTACACCAGGTCCTTAAATTCCCAACCTCGAGAGGAGTCAAAACAGTGTACTGAGAACAACTAGCCGCAAGAGAAATATTCTCCATCGAGGAAGCGAAACCAATATCCTCGCCTTCGCCAGTAAAGGGATCGGGCTCAGAAAGGGAACGAGATACCAAATAGCAATCACAGACATCAACTTTGACTCGACTAGATAACCAGAAGACCGAAGAAGATGATGATCAGAGGATCCCTCGATCCTTCGTGATTCCCGATGATTCCGACGCTACCAAATCAATGATTGAGGAATTAGAGCAAGTCACACTAATCGAGCACTAGCCCGAACGGAAGGTATACTTGGGAACGAGGTTGATCCCCGAACTCAGGAAGAAACTTATTCAATTTCTTATCGATAACATTGATTGCTTTGCTTGGTCCCATTTAGATATAACAGTGATCCCATCGGACATAACGACACATCGGCTAAGCTTAGACCCTAGGTTCAGACCAGTGAAGCAAAAAAGAAGACCCTAGTCCGAGGTAAAGCACACATTCATAAAGAACGAGGTAACCAAACTTCTCAAGATAGGGTTTATTCGGGAGGTGAAATATCCCGAATAGTTAGCCAACGTAGTTGTAGTGCCTAAAAAGGGAACAAACTTAAAATGTGTGTGGATTATAAGGATTTGAACAAAGCATGCCCCAAATATTCCTTTCCGCTGCCCAACATCGACCGCATGATCGATGCCACGGCCGGCCACGAGATCCTTACTTTTCTCGATGCCTATTCCGGGTATAATCAAATCCAGATAAACCCGGAAGATCAGAAAAAGACTTTATTTGTCATCAAATATGGAACATATTATTATAATGTGATGCCCTTCGGGCTAAAAATGCAGGAGCTACCTACCAACACCTAGTAAATAAAATATTCGAAGAACAAATAGGTAAATCAATGGAAGTTTATATTGTTGACATGCGAGTTAAGTCCTTGCGCGCAGAGGACCATTTGACCCATTTGCAAGAAACGTTCGAGATTTTGAGGAAATACAACATGAAGCTCAACCCCGAAAAATGTGCTTTCGGAGTCGATTCGGGTAAGTTCCTCAGCTTCATGGTGTCAAATCGGGGAATCAAGATTAACCCCTATAAAATCAAGGCCATCGAGGACATCACCATCGTGGACAACGTGAAAGTTGTACAGAGGCTAACAGGACGGATTGTAGCCTTAAGCCGATTCATTTCGAGATCATCATATAGAAGTCACAATTTTTTCTCTCTACTCAAAAAGAAGAACGATTTCGCTTGGACCCCGGAATGCCAACAGGCATTAGAGGAATTAAAACGATATCTATCGAGCCCGCCATTACTTCATACTCCAAAAAAAAAAAAAAACTTTGTTTGTACTTGGCAGTATCCTAAATCGCAGTAAGCGGTGTCCTAGTTCGAGAAGAGCAAGGTACGCAATTTCCCGTTTATTATATAAGTCGAACCTTAGGAGAAGCAGAAACTAGATATCCGCACCTAGAAAAATTGGCATTTGCACTAATAAGCACCTCTAGAAAATTAAGATCGTACTTTCAATGTCACCACATATGCGTATTAACCACTTACCCTCTTCGTAATATTTTGCACAAGCCTGAACTATCAAGTCGATTGGCCAAATGGGCCGTCGAACTCAGTGGGTACGATATCGAATATCAACCCCGTACGACCGTCAAGTCTCAAATTTTAGCAGACTTCGTGGCTGATTTCACGCCAACCCTCGTACCCGAAGTCAAAAAAGAACTCTTGTTGAAATCGGGTACATCATCGGGGGTATGGACCCTTTTTACGGACGGGGCTTCGAACGTGAAGGGGTCCAGGCTAGGCATAGTTTTAAAGCCACCCACGGGTAACACTATTAGGCAATCTATTAAAGCTATCAGGTTGACTAACAACGAGGCCGAGTATGAGGCCATGATTGCAGCTCTCGAGCTAGCTAAAAGCTTGGGAGCAGAAGTCATTGAAGCCAAGTGTGACTCTTTGCTGGTGGTAAATCAAGTAAACAAAACCTTCGAAGTTCGAGAAGATAGAATGCAAAGGTATTTGGACAAACTACATATCACTTTGCACCATTTCAAACAATGGACTTTACAGCATGTTCCATGAGAGCAAAACAGTGAGGCTGATGCACTTGCGAATTTGGGATCAGCCGTCGAGGAAGGTGAATTGAGCTCGGGGACTGTCGTTCAACTCTCGAGATCCGTGATCGAAGAAGGTCATGCCGAGATAAATTCTACGAGCTTAACCTGGGATTGGAGAAACAAGTATATTGAATACTTAAATAATGGAAAGCTCCCATCGGATCCTAAAGATTCAAGGGCTCTACGAACCAAAGCTGCTCGATTCACGTTGGCTTCAGATGGAACGCTATACCGAAAGACATTCGATGGACCATTGGCAGTATGCTTAGGTCCGGGAGATACCGATTACATCCTACGTGAGGTGCACGAGGGTACTTGTGGGAATCATTCCGGTGCCGATTTATTAGTCCGAAAAATAATCAGGGCAGGGTATTATTGGATCGATATGGGCAAAGATGCAAAGGAATTTGTTCGAAAATATGACAAATGTCAAAGGTTTGCACTAATGATCCATCAACCCGGAGAGCAACTTCACTCGGTCCTATCCCCATGGCCATTCATGAAATGGGGAATGGATATCGTTGGCCCTCTGCCATCGACCCCAGGTAAAGCTAAATTCATTTTATTTATGACTGACTATTTCTCTAAATGGGTTGAAGCACAGGCGTTCGAGAAAGTAAGAGAGAAAGAAGTTATAGACTTTATCTGGGATCATATCGTTTGTCGATTCGGGATACCCGCCGAAATAGTGTGTGATAATGGGAAATAATTTGTCGGCAGCAAAGTGACGAAATTCTTCGAAAATCACAAAATAAAAAGGATATTATCAAAGTCGTATCACCCCAGTGGGAACAGACAAGCTGAATCAACGAACAAAACTATTATTCAAAACCTAAAGAAGAGGCTGAACGACGCTAAAGGAAAATGGAGAGAAATCCTACCCGAAGTCCTTTGGGCATATCGAACAACATCAAAATCTAGTACGGTTGCAACCCCATTCTCCTTAGTATATGGCTCCGAAGCCTTGATACTAGTTGAAGTCGGCGAACCCAGTACCAGATTTTGATATACAACAAAAGAATCAAATAACGAGGCTATGAACACTAGCCTCGAGTTATCGGATGAAAAACAAAAAGCTGCTCTCATCCAATTGGCCGCCAAAAAGCAACGAATCGAAAGATACTATAATCGAAGAACCAAACTCCGCCATTTTAAGCCCGGGGACTTAGTGCTAAGGAAAGTCACCATCAATACCCGAAATCCAAACGAAGGAAAACTAGGACCAAACTGGAAAGGACCATATCAGGTTCTCGAAAACGTCGGAAATGGATCATACAAGCTCGGCATTTTAAACGGCAAACAACTGTCAAGCAATTAGAATGTGTCGCGTCTAAAACGATACTACTGCTAAGGTACGACCCTCCCGTATTCGTTTACATTTCAAAACTAACCCCTGTAGAAGTCCGATCAGGAGCTAAGATGAATCCTTCAATACGAAGCCTTAGGTTTGAAAGCACGCGTTGCACTCTTTTTTCCTTAGATCGGTTTTATCCCAAATGGGTTTTTCGGAAAGGTTTTTAATGAGGCAACCAATGATCGTGTTGTACTTGGAAACAATACGACAGTATCCAAGACTTCTTTGCAATCGACATCGAATACTGGGGGGCATTAGCCCTCAAATATATCAAGTTCTGATGTAAGATAATTATTTCATGACAACAGGGTTCCAATAGGAAAAGTTGTAAGATCCAAATGGTCAAAACGAACCATGCTCGTGTAGTTGGCCCGAGCCTTGACACAAAATACGAACACATGTATAATGACTTGTAAAGAAAGTTCTCTTCTTTACCAATATCTTATATCCAAGAAAAATTCCTTTATTTCGAGATTTATTATGCAAACAGGACCGAGTTCGAGCAAGCACTCACTCGACCATTACGCCTACGGGCTATATTAATTATAGTTCGAATCATTCACTCGACTACTAAGCCTACGGGCTATTTTTATTTTGAGTTCGAGTAAGCACTCGCTCGACCATTACGCTTACGGGCTACATTACTTCGAGTTCAAATCATTCACTCGACTACTAAGCCTACGGGCTACTTTTATTTCGAGTTCGAGCAAGCACTCACTCGACCATTACGCCTACAGGCTACATTATTTCGAGTTAGAATCATTCACTCGACTACTAAGCCTATGGGCTACTTTTATTTCGAGTTCGAGCAAGCACTCACTCGACCATTACGCCTATGGGCTACATTATTTCGAGTTCGAATCATTCACTCAACTACTAAGCCTACAGGATACTTTTATTTCGAGTTCGAGCAAGCACTCACTCGACCATTATGCCTACGGGCTACATTACTTCGAGTTCGAATCATTCACTCGACTACTAAGCTTATAGGCTACTTTTATTTCGAGTTCGAATCATTCACTCGACTACTAAGCCTACGAGCTACTTTTATTTCAAGTTTGACCAAGCACTCACTCGACCATTATGCCTACGGGCTACATTACTTCGAGTTCGAATCATTCACTCGACTACTAAGCCTACGAGCTACTTTTATTTCGAGTTCGAGCAAGCACTCACTCGACCATCATGCCTATGAGCTACCTTATTTCAAGTTTGAGTAAGCGCTCACTCGGTTATAGAGGCTACGAAGTCCAAATTTGATTAAGTTGTTTAAATCCTTGCGAAAATATTCATAAGGCATGAATAAAGTCTTCACAAGACAGGAAACAAAACAGAAGCAAGTCGGCAAAAAAAAAATGTTTACATGATTGATTACAACGTAAAAATTAAGGACTAAGCTTCCTGGTCATCCCCAGGAACAATCTCTTCTCTATCAGGATCCCCCCCCTCCCCGTTCTCGAATTCGCTCTTACTCTCATCGTCATCATCATTGTCATCATCATCGTCATCGGAAACCAAAGCTTCAGCATTGGCTTTGAGTTCTCTGGCCCTTTTTATCTCTTCAGCGAGGTCGAAACCTCGAGCATGGATCTCCTCGAGGGTCTCCCTCCGAGATCGGCATTTAGCAAGTTCGGCGACCCAATGTGACCGAGTATCGGCGGTCTCGGCTGCTTCTCGTTCTTGGACCTGGGCAGCTTCAGTATTTGCCCGAAAGACGGCCACGAGTGCATCCGCATCGGCCTTTGCCTTTTTGGCGTCAGATTCGGCCTTGGCAAGTATAGAGGCCAACCGAGCCTCGAGCTCCTCTATTCTTCTTGTTTGGACCAAGTTTTTCTCCTTCATTTTTTGAAGTTGGTTTTTGGCCGATAACAATTGGGCTCGAGCAATTTCTTTCTTTGCCGCAAAGCGGTCCATTCCTTCTTTCCACTTCAACGACTCCGCTCTTATCACATCAACTTCTTCACGGAGCTTTCCGATCATCTCGATTTTCTGCTGCAGCTGTGAGACCGAAAGATTAGCCATCGTTCTGGTATCAAGCCCATAGGCTTTTAAAAGCATTATTACATGCTCGGATAGATCGATCTGATCTTGGTAAGCCCTGGCCAACTCAGCTTCGAGGGCTTTTATTTTCTCTCCCTTTTGGCCCAAAAGGATCTTTAAGAAGTTCCTTTCCTCCGTAACCCGTTGAAGTTCGACCTCGTATCGACGCAGCTCAGTTCGGGACCGAGAACATGATTCTCGATGAACTGTCGTGGCCTGCAAAGAAAGAAGAAACGAAGTCAGAAAAGAAAAGCAAACTTAAAGGTAACGCTATATGATTTAAGGCCTACCCGAATCAAAGCCTGCTGCACTCCGTGAAAAAGATCTGATGCGTCACTTGTATCGGCAGTGTCTTCGACGCCGATGAACAGGTCACAAAAAGGATCTTCTCCATCGTGAGGCCTATCTAATTCGAGGGCCCCCAAAGCTTAGGCTTCCCAAATCGCCCCTGCGGAAAAAGAAGGGAAGGTAGGCGAGCCTTCGATTGCTACTGCCCCAAATAAGTCATCTGGGGCATTATCTTCGGTTCGAAAAGATTCGGGAAGGGCCCCTTCAGACATATTCCCCACCCGTCGGCTTCGATGGGAAACATCTTCGATCTCCAGCAACTCGGGGACTCTGCCCGAATCTCTCTCCGACATATCCTCAGATCAAGGCGGAGCCTTATGAACCACCACCGATCCAGCTGCCTGTGGAACAACGGTGGTCTTCTTTGTTAGGGCCGCCAGAGCAGACCCATCGTTCTCTTCTTCTTCTTCTTCATCCCTCAGATGCAGAAATGATTCTACGGTTAAAGGAATAGCATTCTTGTTCGGCTTACGAGCTGTCCTCTTCTTCGGTTTTTGATCTTCGAGGATGGGGGCTCTTTTCCTCTTATTATCTTTCATCGGCTTTGGGACAGAGGCCGAAGCCTCTTCCTCGGCAGACGAGGGCCTCAAAACTACATCCTTGCCCACACCTGCATACGAAAATTTTTACTGAAGTATGTGAAATGCATCTTATTCGAAATACCAAAAGATACGAGAGAAGTGCACACCGTAATTTTTGGCCTCCCATCGGTCCTTTGACAAGTCGCGCCATGAGAGCTCGGCATATGAGGAGGTCGAAACCAGATCTCGTACCCAGTTCTTGAGATCGAGCACTGCACCGGGCATCCAGGGAACCGTTGCATCGTAAAAGGGGAATATTGGTGAGAAAAGAAATGAAAGAACAACATAATAGGAGATAACAACAGAACTACACTTACGCTTCATGTTCCACTCTTCGGGAAAAGGCATCTTTTCAGTTGGGATCAGGTCCGAAGTACTCACTCAAACGAATCGGCCCATCCAGCCTCGATCCTTATCCTCGTCTATACTCGAGAACAAAGCCTTGTTAGCTCGACGTTGGAGTTTTATTAACCCTACTCGAAAAAGGTGAGGACGGTATAATCGGATAAGATGATCGAGGGTGAAAGGCATCCCCTTGATTTTACTCACAAAATATCGGATCAAAATAACGATCCGCCAAAAGGAAGGATGTATCTGGCCTAGGGTTATTAAGTATTTACGACAAAAATCTATGATAACAGGATCGAGGGGACCTAACGTGAAAAGGTAAGTATACATGCTTAAGAACCCTCTCACGTGAGTAGTAATATCCTCTTCGGTAGACGGCACTACCACCTCTTTGTTCTCCTAGTTACAATCTCTCTTTATCCTCTCGATGTGCTCCCGAGTTATCGAACAAATATATCTCGATAGGGGCTCACATCGGCCAGGGACCGGCGAACCTTTATCAAGTTTTAAATCGGAGGTAAGAACACACACCGCCGGAACGCACTCCTCAGGACGAGGATCCACTGGTGTTTTATCGGCGGCGGGTTGGGAAGAAGAAGCTTTTTCTTTTTGGGGAACAGTTTTGGATGTCTTCACCATTTTAGATTTAAAGAAGTGGCAAAGATTTGGTAATTCGGAAGAAGAATTTTGCAAAGACGAATCACAGATTTGCGAATAAACTCAGAAAATACGAAAACAAAACTGGGAAATTTGGAAGGTTGAAGATGTAAAAGTGATAAATGATAAAAAGAAGGGTTATTTATAGGTAAGCAATGGCGGTTTAGTATCAGCGGTGGCCGACCACCGTATGACACGCATTAAATACCTTGAAAGACTAAATCGACGGGACAGTTATCACGTGCGTCATAGTCGAAGCCCAATGTAAACGTCAGCTTATAATCCGATCGAGCCGTTGAAAAATCATATCGTTTCTCACCACATTCTTCCTGAGAAACGAGGGGACTATCTGTATACGGTCGAAATAGATTTCGGCCTTCGTACGATTGATCAAGTTCGAATATAATCGATCGAAGTAATACTTCGAGATGGGTTCCGAAGATGGTACAAACAAGCTTCGAGACCGAGGGGCCGATCAATGTACAGCTCGATATTATAATCAAGCTCGAATCCAAATCGAGTTACGATGCAAAGTAAAGTTGTCGAGCTTATGATCCAAAGACCGACTAACATTGACCCCGAATTAATTCAAGGGTCCAAGTCAGAATTGAGCTCAAGCCAAGATCGAGAGCTCGAGTCAAGACCGAAAACTCGAGTCAATATCGAGCTTATAGATAAGAATCGTTGCAATCCCACTAGAGGAGAGAATCTCGGCAGGAATTGTGGAAAAGTTGGTTTATCATGGGTCTCCCACTACGTATTTTTAATTATATCTAAAGTAAGATCCCTTTACTATAAAGGGGATAGTTATCATTTTTGTAGAAGGCAAGTTTTCAGGCTTACATTGTAATCCAAGCATCATATCCTCCCATAGTGAAGAGTTGTTCTTTCAAGCTTCTTAAATTGATCCCACTTGTTTAGTCCTAAAATTCATCTTCTTTACAACTTTATCTATTTCGCGTTCTTTGCAGTCCATACTTGACATTTCTATTTATCCTTACGATTTGTATTAAAATTGCATCACATATCCTTAGAACTACGTACAAATTCAACTCTATCCGTTTTTTGGGTAAACAAAAGTCAAGGGCAAATACGAGATGATTTGCTAACAACAAAGGTATATGTAGACCAAAGTATAATGAAGATTAAAATTAAGATATTTCACAATATAAATGGGTAAATTTGAATTTTCTTTAAACTTGTTTTAATAAAGTTCCTACAAGAGTAAAAGGTGAACCGTGTCAAGTAACTTTTGCATTTTATGTGTTCATATTGTACACTTAATTTGCCATTCAGAATTTTCCCAAAAATATGGCAAAATACTTGATTGATCACCATAGAACTCTGCATAAGCATCAACAATATCTGATCTCATTTCATTTTTTTGGAATAACTAAGCATATAAAAACTGGAAACTAACCTCCATTGAGCCATAAGACAAGGGGCTTAGAAGCAGAATCTTGAGGCGACTCGACGAAATAATAAAACAAATTTCTTCCCGCAGTTGGATCAACTGTAACATACCCTGAGTACTGGTTAAAATCTACACCTTGAGGTTGACCAGGTAGTTGTTCAATTCTGTCATTCTCTTTGAGTGAATTTTGAGGACCAACATGCACTGGTGAAGTCCTACTAAGTTGTGGATAATAAGTACTAGTAATACTAGTTTTTTCCATGTCTTGCCTGAAATAATGACCAATTGGCTTTAGGCTTTTAGCTTCGTAACAATGCACTAAAGCTAACAAGCTTAGGAAAAAGAAGTGGAGAAATGATGTTTTAACCATTTTAAAGTTGTGTGAGAAGATGACAAGTATAATTCATCTGTCCCGTTTAAATGCCTAAGGTTTAACTTTTATGTCCGGCCAATATAGTTCATGATTTCGGCATCGTCTTGTTTTGTTCTTGTTTTTTTGGAAATCTCTAAAGAAAATGTTGCCGAATTATATGTATTACTGATTAATGACACTTGGAAGCCCTTGTTTGATACTCTTATTTTTTATGTTACCTATTTTCCAATCATGCTCTGGTTTACTTTTCTGTTTTGTTTATCATAAAGTCTCTAACTTAGTTGAATATTCCCTAGGGCATTTGATGCAATGGACGGCAAGATTAGTGCTGGACTCTGACCGTTTAGTGATATTATCTGTTTTGCGCCTAAAATTTGTTTTCTTATATACTTATCGATTCTAACTGTCCAGTGATGTTGTCTGCTTTTGGATTCGTATTTGCACGGTTTGAAAGTGCCTAATTAAGGCCTAAAACTTGCTTTCTGATATACTCATCGACTGTCTAGTGATATTGTCTGTTTTGGACTCACGTCCGCATGGTTTGAAAGGCCTAATTATGGCCTAAGACTTGCTTTCTTATATATTCATCATCTATTTCTTGTTTTGGCAATGTGGATTTGCTGAAGGTGTTACATCAACTAACATTACGCATTCCTAATTTTGCAAGAATATGGAGGACTTCGCCTGTATTTTTAGAAATTTACTCGAAATGATTAACATGGAAATTATTCCCAACTCATTAACACCAAGGTCAAGAGGTAAAAGTAAAAGACGGAAAGGAGGGATGATAACAAATTCTTAGAGCAAATAAGATGAAAGAGTACGGTAAAAAAAACAATTATTTAGAGTCGGCTACAAGCAAAAGATAATGATCGAGAGTCGGCTTTCTTTTGTCATTTTTTCTTTTTTAAAAGAAAAGGTATAGTTTAATTGTAATTATTCACAATTAAATGTGGATCAGTGAAGGGCCTAATATGGGGAATCAGAAATAGCCTGATTCACGATTAGTAATTGAGAAATAGTCACAGTTTTAAAAGTAATCAAAATTTAATCACTTTTTCAGGTAAAGATAAAATCTGAACAAAAACACCTTTGGAAATTCGGAAAAAATTTCAACATAATATGCTGGAATTCGAATTTTTTAAATATGAGATTCTAGTATAACGTGCTGGAATTTCATAATGTGCTGGAGTTCCAATATAATATGTTGGAAGTTTATACGCAGGAGCTCTATAATCCAACATCATGCTGAAACTTTCCGTATTTCAGCTAGGATATTTTTCTCTATATTTTATCTCTGCATAAAATAGTGGTTATTTTTCAATGACTTTGCAAATACTGACTATTTTCGGTTACTGATCCAAAAACTGGCTAGCCCATGCTATTTTTACTAATTTGAGTGTGACCACCCATTGAGCCGGCCCAACTACTTGACTGTTGGACTTCTAAATTATAGGCCATTGTTGTAAGCTCTCTTAGCCCAAATTTAGTAATTAGTGACGTTCTGTCACTTGTTTCTGCTTGTGTAGGCTTGTGTGGTAGTTCTTCTGAATATTGAGAAATGCGAAAGATAAAGGAGAAAATGGAGTTCGTTGGTTCATATTCTACATATTACTTTGAGAGTTGGTGTAATTTTTAGGGCATAAATCCAAAACCGTAATGCCAAAAAGGGCTGATTTCATTTTCACAGGCACCATTCTTTTACGAAAGCTGGTGCAATCCAAAATCATTTGCACAAAGCATGCTAGCACCTACCAGAGCCGGAGCTAAGGTTTCAAATTTATAGGTTCCGAATTTTAAAACGATAATTTCAAGTATTAATGAGTAATGACTTGGTTTTGAATGTAATATTTATACATATTTCATGAATCTATTTACAAAAATACATTGTTTAAGTAAAAGTTATTGGGTTCGGTCAAACCCGTAGCTCGACTTCTACTTCCGCCCCTGCCTCTGCCTCTGGCACCTACTCATTCATATAGCTAAAGAGCTCTTATTCTTCTAGCTAGGTCCATCTTGTTGTCTCATTTCTTCTTCTTTTTTTCCTATAAAATATTGAGTAGATCCCTTTACTTGGAGTTATACGAAAGGCCCCTTGGGTATATATTGATAGTGTAAAAAAAAATCTATAATTATTGTAGTTTAACTAGTGATAGTATGTTATGTTACTTTTCCTAAGGTATCAATTAATGTGTAATATAAATATTTCTTTATAATTATATTTAATTAACATAATTATATGAGTATTATTTTGGTCATTATTGCATTGAACTTAAACTCCTTGAAAAAGAAAATTTACACAATACTTCGTAATTTTCTCACATATGCTAAGCAATAGAAAAGCACATGTATGAAGATGGATCCCCTCGTGATTTCCTTTGAGTACAGTCGCTATAATTAGGCATGGATCCCCACTATCCTTTTGTAACCTTTCTACTTTATATTTTATTTATTTATTTATTTTCTTTACCTGTTTTTTTTTTTCAATTAGACCACAAAAACAAGTATTTAAGAATTTGATCAATATCTAATCTTAATACTACACTTTAAACATCCCCTCTAATATTTTTCTACGACAATCTTCTTTTATTTCTTTTTTACTTTTTTCATTGGCAGTAAAATGTAATCGTTCAAATTCATGAACTGGAAATATAAAGGAAGATTCTAAAATTAAGGTGCCAGAACAAGTCAATTCGTACACAAATGTGGTCTCCCAAAAGTTATTTACAAACATTTCTAGTTCTGCAAGATGTGGAAATGTCACCTATAAATCAAATCAATTTCCTCTCTTCTGACTTTGGAGTCCACTTCTCTCTTTTCAGAAAGGTAAATATATATATATATATATATATATATATATATATATATATATATATATATATATATATATATCTTTCCACCATTTGATTTATTTTACTTTATAACAATAATGTTCGAGCTAATTTATGTGCACCACAATTAATTTATTGAGTTCCAGTATGAATATTGAGTAACTTTGTTTATTAAGGTTTAAATTAATAAACAAAAATTACCTAGTTTTTTGTTTTGTCTTTCTTAGAATTTAAACTCTGATGTCATGGATTTTTATCCATTTCATTAAGATAATAACCATGGACAACATTTAGTTTTTTATTATGGTTATATAATTGTATTGTGAAGTGTTGGAGTACATATCTGACTTGTTGCACAATAGTGCTCCAAAAGCACAATGATAGTGATTCACATGTTTCAATTTGTCATTGCATTATTGTTGAATGTTGAGACTTCATTTTCCTCGTCAGAAAACTACGATTATGTCTAAAAACTATTCATTGGATGAGTCTGAGATTCCTTAAAAGGTTTAGAATGTTTTTATCAATGCAAGATTTATGAAATTATCCAGGGGAGTCTTTAGAGCAACGGTAAAGTTATTTTCTTGTGATCTCTAGGTTACGAGTTCGAACTGTGGAATCAGTCACTAATATTTGCATCAGGATAGGTTGTCTACATCATACCCCTTGAAATACGGTTATTCTCTAGATCCTGTATGAACGTGGGATACATTATGCACCGAACCGACGCTTTTAAGATTTATGACATTATTAATAAGATTATTATTATTTAGGGGTGGGTATCCCATCCCATATAATAAGACAGCTAAGAGTTAATCAAATTAAAGCTACAAGTTCCAAGTTGGATAAAAAGTGGCTTTTGATTGTACCACAAAATGGAAAAGGGTCTAGCTTTTTAGCGTGTGGTTGCTATTTGCCCTTTTATGATGACAGCACCAGTGCAATGTCACTGTTTTCATCTTTATTTTTTTTCAATTCTCTTTCTATTTTCTGGCTTCTTCCTACTTTAAAGTTAAAATCTCCAGAAACTCATGAAGATTAGAACACACAAAGGGGACCTCCAAACATAGTTAGGACCACACTAACAAATTAGTACTACTTGTTTTGACTATTGTCTAAGTGAGTATGATTCTTTCTAGTTTTCCTTCTTTTTTTTCTCTGATATTTCCTTCGCTTTTAGCTTAAATTTGATAGTTTTTTCCTACATGATTGCTTATTAGGCTTGAGTAATATTTTAAAACTACATGACATGATGGACGAGATTCCTCTGCCCTTAATCGAAGAATTCGTATTCGAGTCTTAAAAATAAAAAAAAACTTTGGTAGAAAGCATATTTTTCCCTTAAAGAAGCCCTACAAGATACGAATCAAGATTAATTGAGCATATGGATAGCTCATGGTTAAACAAAACAATTTCGAAACTAAGTTATTTTGACCAAGATTTAAAAAAAAAGAAGGGAAAACCCGGTACACTAAGCTCCCGTTATGTATAGGGTCCGGATAGGGGCCAGACCATAAGGGTCTATCGTACGAAACTTTACCTTGCGTTTCTACAAGAGACTGTTTCCACAACTCGAACCTTGTGACCTCCTGATCAAATGGCATCAACTTTGCCAGTTACGTCAACACTCCTTTATTTTGACCAAGATATATTGTCATAAAATTGACCTTTGATGTAGCAACTATTTAAATAGTATTGTCTTAATTGTAGTATCATAGGTTTAGTATTAGCTCTTGAATTTAGGGAAATTCAAGTAGACCACCATATATCATAGAAATCTCCACCGAACCCAAAAAAAAAAAAAAAATGGAATATGGAGAAGTAGTAAGATAACTAATTGCTACGATAAATGCTGACAATGGTCCAACATCTTTATCTTTTCTTTTCTAATCAATTACTTTGCTAAAAGGAGGAAAGACATGGAGGGGCTAAAGGAAAAAACAGGTTGACAAAGTAGTGAAAAAAAGATATAATGGAAGGGAGGTACAATAATTTTGGATGATGTGAAACTATGATCAATTAGTGGTTATATATAGCAAACACAATCATTAAGAAAATTTAAAAAAAAATACTATTACTACTAATAAGAACATTAAAATCTCCATCTTGACCACAAAAGCATGTGATGACAATAGATGAGATTTTTCACTTTAATCAAAAGTTTTGGGTTCGAATACTCGAAACGGTAAAATTCCTGGTAAATAATAGAAACTACCAGTTCGGTACATATTTACACAGTATCCGACAAAGGGTCGCACTCTAAGCGGTGTGATGTAAACATCTTACCTTGACTATGGATGAGATTCTTCACCTTAATCAATAGTTTTAGGTTCGAATCCTCAAAATGGTAAAACTCTTATTAAAGAATGAAAATGGCAGTCAAATGCATAAAGTATCTCGTATTTACGCAGCGTCCAATGAAGAGTCGCACCCCAAACGATGTGATATAAACAACCTACCTTAATACAAACATTAGCGACTGTATCTACGTCTAAAACCAGTAACCTATAAGCCACACAAAAATAGCTAACATTTCTCCGGAAACGTCAAACTCCTAATAAAGAATATCAAATATAAGGTAGTTATTTCAAGAAAAAGGGTAGTAGACAACGATTCATTAGTGACCAAACATTGGTTGGTGCATGGTCCTTTTGTGGAAATCTGAACCCTCTAACAACATTATCGTCATCTTTATTGCTTATCCGTATGTCTAAGAAGAAATCATTACATTTGTACTTAGACCAAACGGTATATTAAATTCTAAAACTAATTAAATCAGAATCCCTTGTGATGAAATTTTGGTGAAATGTCAATTTAGACAACTATTCTATAATTAAATCAGTGCATGAAGACAAATTTATCATTCTGCTAATTGTACCTTCTTTTCCAGTTGCCTATCAGGTGAGCCTACAATTCTAGGCCAACTTAAATAGTAGTATACGTACTTTTTTTAATTAAAAGTCTCACTAGTACGACTTTTTTTAGGATATTGCTTATAGAATTTCTTTCTTTCTTTTTGACAATCGGCACAATAAAAAGTTAGAAATCACAGTGGATCGTGACAGTAAAGTTATTTCATCACTTACGCTATTTCATCGCATATTTAAGTCATCAACAAAAGATTTTACATGTGATATAAATTGTACTTCAAATATGATTATTATGATCCTCCACTCGCGATAACTTAGCCAATGACCCGTGTATATGAAGTTAAATGTTAGTATAGAGGTTATATTTTCTCCTTTATTTGTGTGTGGGGGGGCTGAAATTAATTGTGTTGTGCCAACACGAATAATGATTCTTAAAACTGCCTAGCTGTGTTTAGGATTAGGAGTTGGGAGTTGGGACAGATATGAAATGAAAATACTTGAAAAGGAAGGACATTTAGTATACCTTTTTGTGTGAAAAAAGGGGTTAGGTGAACGTCTATTAAGAGTTGGAGAATAAAATATTCTAGTTGGTCATATTGCTTTTCAATTAGCTATCCTTATGTTAAATCTTGTACTCATAGACAAGAGTGGGTTGCTCTAGTGGTAAGCATTCTCCACTTTAAATCAAGAGGTTGTGAGTTCGAGTCATCCCAAGAGCAAGCTGGGGAGTTTTGGGAGGGAGGGAGCCGAGGGTCTATCGAAAACAGTCTCTCTACCCTAAGATAAAGATAAGGTCTGCGTACACACTACCATCCCCGACTCCACTAGTGGATTATACTGTATTGTTGTTGTTGTTTGTTAAATCTTGTGGGATTAATGATATAGCATCCAACTAAACATAGTTAGTAACATGTAAACTCAATAAATCATATTAATTTGTTTGTGAGTGAAATTACGAGAGGTCAGTTGTCAAAGGCTCAAAGCAAGTAATTGATTTGTTGAAATCTGCAGTACACACATTACAATTTAAGATGAGGGTCAAGTCTCTTTCTTTCTACTATTTAGCACCAAAAAAAATTACTACTAATAATAAATAGTCATTTGGTCATTAATAATCTAATTAGTCGATGTTCCCCCTCTTCAGATGTTTGGTTTGCTTTCTTGGATAAGCTTGAGCTTGTGTTTTCCTGGTTATAGTCATTTATCCCACCACTTAAATTAAAAAAAGTATATATATATATATATATATATACTGACTAGAAGAACTAAACAGCGAATATGGTCGGCTATTTATATAAAAAATCTCGTTGTTTAATCAGACTAAGCTACTATTTGATCATGGTCTGTTTCCTACTACAAAGGACATGTTGGAGGACTAGCTAGCTAGGAGTTTAAAGACTTAATTACTAGTGCAAAATAAAGTATTAAAACTTGTCGAGTTTCTAGGAGATACAGAATCTAATCTAAATTAAGAAGTAAACACTAAAATACTGAGGATTAAGTTTTGTTTTTATTGGACATTTCATCTTCTCCCATTATGCACAAAAGAGAAGAGAAGTGTACCCATATGCAATACTGTCGGAAAAAATTAGGAAATCCATTTGTTTCTATGTCTGTTAGTGCATGAATACAACATTTCTCTATTTTGGTCAAACATGAGATTTGTCATATATGAATATTATTAGGAGTTAAATAAATGTTTAATGTATATATATTTGTATGTCCCCCAAGTTATTGACTACTCGCTACTGTCTTTATAATTTTTGTATACATCCAGGTCTAAATTTATGAATCTGGTCCCCAAAAATTGAGATCTAAGAGAAGCAATAGAATAACAAAATATATAGCTAGAACATTAATATTGAATAGAGTGAACAAACACATTGTTGATTTGAAGAGGTCATTTAATTATGGTGAGATTAAGCAGGATCAAAATCATATTTTCCTTCACATAGTTAATTGAATATTCAATGAACAGAAATGATTCGAATTCAAACTTGTGATATTGTAATTATTAATTTTGAATTGTAGTGCTAATGATATGACCTTATTGGTAAGTGATATAAGATCTCGTGACTACCTTTCTATTTGTATTAGTGAAAAAAATGCATGACACGTGGACTATCATCGAGGTAACAAGGCATGGTACGTGGACCATTAATATAGCGATAAGTGGCGTTCTTAATTAGACGAGTTAAAGAAAGCGAAAAGGCACGGGAGGAACACCCTCGGGGTTATACTGAGAGAAAAAAACGGACCTGACAGTTGTAAAAGGAGAAACAGGAGCGGAATAAATAAAGACCGTTAAGAAGGAAAGACGTATGAACCCGTCATAAATAAGGAAAATCGATATTTAATTACGGTTACGGAAAATCCTCAGCCATAAATACTTCCGTTACAATTATATATGGTAACGGGTAATCAAGGCAATTAATGCCATTAGTGAGCCCGAATTAAGTAAGGAAACACTACTAGAAATCCGCTAAACACCGACCAAAAAAATCGACCAACACCAAAGTTGGTCGTTTATGGCCAATTACCGACCAAAACGCGACCATTTATGTGTGGACGGTATTTTGAAGGTCGAAAAGGCATACCGACCAAAGGTGGTCGGAAATTACCGACCAACGTTGCTCGATCAATTAAATTCAAAGATGCAAAAAACAACCGACCAATGTTGGTCGATTTTTTAATTGTGTAACCAAAAGATTCACCATCTAGGAATCGAACCAGGGTCTGTACTGTGGCAGGATACTATTTTACCACTAGACCATTAGTGTATTTTGTTTTAAGACTATCTTTTATTTGATTTAATACTCTTTAATTGTATTTTCGCACGAAAATAACCGACCAAAGTTGGTCGATTTTATTAAAAAATAAAATTACCGACCAAAGTTGGTCGGTTTTTTAAAATGACTGGCCGAATTAACCGACCAATTTTGGTCGGTTTTTTTAAAATTAATTTTATTTATTTTAATTGAAAACCCGATCAAAATTTGGTCGGTTTCTTAAAAAATAAATTAAGCGGGACTCAAAAATAGTTTTCCTCATTTTTGCGCCAAGAAAAACTGACAAAGTTGGTCAGTTTCGTAAAACAAATTAAAAAATAAAATATTTTGAAAAACCGACCAACTTTGGTCGGTTTTTTGGCCTGTTTTTTGACCGACCAAAGTTGGTCGGTCGACCTTGATCGATTTTTGCCGAATTTCTAGTAGTGAAATCATTATAATTGTATGCTCTTATATAAGGACTAAGACCTCATTTGTAATGACATCTCATTTTAGATTGAAATGTACGCAATCATTCTTTATTTTATTCACCAAGTTCTAACCGCAATTTTGGGAGCGTTTATCACTCTATTTTGTATTTTCTTTCTTTGTCAATTGTTTCCATTCCTTACTTTATTCTTCAAATTATTAGGGAAGTGAAGTAAATCTTGGTTATCAGTAACCCGATTTCTTCTTAATATTGACTTTGACCGAAAAATCTATTTTTGGGTTAAATAAATTGGTTCCGTTACCGAAAATCTGATAATTTATTCACTTTCCAAACTTCATTTTTAACGACCAAATATGTCAACTGCTAACGAGAACAACCAGCTAAACCAACAAGGTGGAACTCCACCACATCACACACCTACGAGATTCCCTCATCAAATCCCGTGAAAGTTCATCTGAAAGGTCTGCTTCGTGCACTGATGATCAGCATAGAGACAACCAAACCGTGGAGCAGGATGCTCTAAAGCAATTGATTGCAGAGCACGTGAACAGTGCACTGCAGGCTTTTGCCATAGGATTACCCAACGCAGCGCAAACTCGTCCACCAGTTAATACAACAACTTTTGGAACCCGCGTTCGGGGTTTGATAACTCTGTAAGTGGAGAAATTCCCAATGAATCTCGCGATGGAGGGTCATATACACCAAATAATTCTAGTTTACAACGTTTAGCGCTAACTTTGTAAAAACAGTTGCAGGAGCAAAACGAGCGTATAGAGCAAATACATGGCATGCCTCCCGTAATCAAAGGTGTGGATATTGACAAGTATTCACAGCAACCCTGGAAGCCAAGTGATTTGCAGCACCTTTACCAATTTTCAAAAGGTTTAAAATTCCTGATATTCCCAAATATGATTGAACAGCTGACCCTCGGGATTATGTAACCGCGTTCACTACCGACGTGAAAGGCAATGATTTAACAAAGCAGGTGATCGAATCAGTTTTGGTTAAAACGTTTGGCGAAACACTCAATAAAGGAGCGTTAATATGGTATTCTCTTTTACCTAAAAAAAATTCCATTGATTCTTTTGCTGAGCTTGCAGATTCATTTATAAAAGTACATTCGGGGGCTCAAAAAGTTGAAAAAAGGATGGAAGACATCTTCAAGGTTAAACAAGGGAGTACAGAATTGCTCAAGGAATTCGTAAATATATTCCAACGAGAGAGGATGGTGTTGCCTCGAGTACCTGATAACTGGACGGCTATGGCATTCGCGAGTAACTTAAACAAGAAAAGTTTAGAAGCCAAGAAGAGGTTGAAAGAAAGTTTGCGAGAATTTCCTGCAATAACTTGGATTGATGTGTACAATAGATACAGTACGAAGCTGCGAATAGAAGAAGATAAAGTTGCACTTTCAAGGGCCGAAGAAAGACCAGGTTCGAGACGCTCAGAATCAGAAAAAAGAGGTCCGGTAAAAAAAAAAGTACGAGCCATACATGGGACCTGCGGGGCGATACTCTCGATCTAAACAGGAGAATAAACAATTTGATTCAAAATCAAGACAAAAAGACGCGAGTTCTTCATCCAGGTTAAAAAATGAGTGGGATTCCTGAAGCAATGATCCAGTACACAAACAAGAATAGAGGATTATAGCTTTAACATTAGCACCTCCGGATTGGTGGCTGTTTTAAGAGGTATGGGAGATAAGGTGCGATGGCCAAAAGAAATGAGATCAGATCCGAACAAAAGAAACCCAGATTTTTTGTGCGAGTTTCATAATGATCATGGCCATTAGACAGCAGATTGCAGGCTTTTGCAAGGAGAGGTCAAACATTTATTGAAGCAATGCTATCTTACTGATCTATTCAGTGAAAAAGAGAGACAATCATACATGAAGAACAGACAAGAACTCCCAAAACCTCCATCACCAAAGAGAACAGTCAATGTTATAACCGAATGAGATGAGGTTAATGATGTAACATACACGGCCGCGAAAAAGACTTCAAAAGTTACCGTCACTCATGGAAAGAGAGTCCGCAAAGTCTTGGATGGCGACAGTATAATATTTGATGATGAAGACGCGGACGACTTGATGATTCCTCACAACAATGTATTGGTAATATCTCTACTTGTATATGATACTAATGTAAAACGAGTTTTGATTGATCCAGGTAGCTCAGTGAATATCATTTTACTGATGGTGGTGAATGCAATGCAAGTTAATGATAAGGTCATACCAAAAGCACAGTCCTTGTCTAGGTTTGATAATTCAAGCGTTGTTACGAAAAGGGAAGTTGTACTTACCACATTTGTAGAAGGGGTCATCAAGGATACAAAGTTCCAAGTGATAGACGCGGACATGGCCTATAATATAATTTTGGGAAGACTATGGATTCATGATATGGATATTGTCCCATCCACATTGCATCAAGTTACCAAATTCCTTCACAGTGGGGAATTCGAAGAATCCGTGGAGATCAACAAGCTTCACGAAGTATTAACTCGGTGGTGATTGCAAGCACAGTAGCCAATGAAGCAGATGCGAAATAGCAATTACAGAATCCAGTTGAGGACACTGTTGTTCAAACCTCAACTGAAAACATGCAAGGGGAGACTGATGTCGACTCGAGACCTAATGTGATTCAAGAGCCAAAGGAATATGATAACATTAAAACAACCACTAAGGAGCTCTAAGTCGTAATACTATTTATCCACTGGCCAGACAGAAAAGTTTACCTCAGAGCAAATTTGAGCCCAGAGATGAAAGGTAAGTTAATTAAATTTTTACGTGCTAACGCAAATTGTTTTGCTTGGTCGCATTCAGATATGACAAGTATACCACCGGAGGTGATGAGTCATAAGCTGAATGAGGATCCATTACACTCACCTGTCACGCAAAAGAAAAGGAAGCAAGGGTCCTTCAAAAATCAAGTAATCCAGGATGAGGTACAAAAACTTTTGAAAATTGGTTCAATACGAGAGGTAAAGTACCCTGACTGGTTAGCTAATACCATTGTGGTTCCAAAAAAGAATGGAAAATAGCGAGTTCGTATAGACTATACTGATTTAAATAAGGCTTGTCCTAAAGATTCATTTCATTTACTACATATAGATCAATTAATTGATTTTACCGTAGGTCATGAGCTTTTAAGTTTTTTAGATGCATATTCAGGTTATAACAAGATAAAAATGGACACTCTAGATGAAGAAAAAACTTCGTTTATCACAGACAGGGGGACTTACTGTTACAAAGTCATGTCATTTGGCCTAAAAAATGTTGGAGCCACGTATCAGAGATTGGTGACTGAAATGTTTCTAAAACACCTTGGAAAAACCATGGAAGTCTACATAGATGATATGTTGGTAAAGTCAACACAAGGGGGATCATTTTCAGCATTTGTTTGAGACCTTTGACATTCTCCGCAAGTACAACATGAAGTTATCCGGAAAAGTGCGCTTTGGTGTGGCTTTAGGTAAGTTTTTAGGTTTTCTTATTTCTAGTAGAGGTATTGAAGTAAATCTCGCATAGATCAAAGATATTTAGGAAATACCAGATATACTCACGAGCAAGAAAGAAGTGCAGAGATTAACAAGCAGGATAGCAGCTCTGGGAAGATTCATATCAAAGCCATCAGAAAAAAGTTTTAAATTCTTTTCAGTGTTGAAAAAGCAATATCAGTTTGAATGGACTTACGAGTGCCAACAATCTCTGAAGAACCTAAAGTTGCATCTATCGAATCCACATATGTTAACCAAACCAAAAGACGGAGAAAGATTGCTCGTTTGTCTCGTTGTGTTAGAAGTAGTGGTAAGTGCGGTATTGGTACGTGAAGATAAAGGTAAACAATCCCCAAATTATTATGTTAGTAAGTATTTACTAGATGTTAAGACACGATATCCATACCTAGAAAAGCTTGCTTTAACTTTAATTATGGCTTTAAGAAAGTTACGACCTTGTTTTCAGCGTCATCATATTTCCGTTACAACTGCTTTTTTACTAAGGAACATATTGCATAAACATGAATTATCTGGTAGATTAGCTAAGTGGGCAATAGAACTCAGTGAATATGATATCATATATCATCCTAGAACTACAATAAAATCGCAGGTGTTAGCAGATTTTAGCACGAACCTAGTTCCTGAAGCAGAAAAAGAACTACAAGTGTTTACCGGAGCTAATACGGGGACTTGGACCCTATTTACTAATGGTTCTTCAAATGTTAAATGAGAAAGTTTGGGTATTGTTTTAATTCCACCCTCAGGTGAAGTCATAAGACATGCAATAAAATGTTATTCAATCACTAACAATGAGGCAAAATATGAAGTTGTGATTGCAGGCTAAGGACTGACACGAGAACTTGGTATTGAACAAATTATGATAAAAAATGACTCGCAACAGGTAGTTAATCAAATGCATGGGACTTACGTGACGAGAGAGACACGAATGCAGCAATACCTCAAAAAGGTACGAGAATTGCTTAAACAATTTAAGACATGGAAAGTCATGCAAATACCAGGGAGGAAAATGCATAAGTAGATGCTTTGGCAAATCTCGCGTCTATCGCAGATGCAACAAATGCAGAAAATGCTATTTTGGTACATTTTTTTCATTCAACACTCGATCAAACCAAGAGTGAGGTAAATTTTAATAATTTAACTTGGGATTGTAGAAACGAATTTGTGAACTTTTTGCAGTATGGTATCTTGCCCCAGAGGATAAGAAGAAAAACCAATTGTTACGGTTAAAAGATGCCAGTACTGCTTAATTCGCGGAAATTTATATCATAAAATACTTGGTGGACATTTAGCACGATGCCTCAGACCATCACAAACGGAATATGTAATGAGAGAGTACATGAGGGTCATTGTGGCAATCACGCCAGGGGCAGAATGTTGGTGAAGACAATACTAAGGGAGGATATTATTGACCAAAAAATGGAAGAGGAAGCAGAAAACTTCGTAGCCAGGTGTGATAAATGTCAACGATATGCCAATAACATGCATCGACCAACGGAACTATTGCATTCAATTATATCACCGTGACCCTTCATGAAATGGAGCATGGACATCGTAGGACCTTTGCCTCAAGCTAAAGGAAAGGTACGATTTCTGTTAATTTTAACGGATTATTTCTCAAAATGGGTAGAAGCAAGTACCTTCAAACAGATGCGAGAAAAGGAAGTTACGGATTTCATTTGGAGAAATATTATATGTCGTTTTGGAGTTCTTAAAGAGATTTTCTATGACAATGGCCCACAATTCATAGGCGTGAAAGTCACTGATTTTTTTCAAAGTTGGCATATTAAATGAATTACTTCTGCACCTTATCATCCAGCGGCCAATGGGCAAGCTGAATCGACGAATAAGGTTATCATCAATAACTTAAAAAGCGATTGGAAGAATCAGAAGGCAAATGGCCAGAAGTACTCCCAGGGGTGTTATGGGGTTACCGAACAATGACAAAAACTAGTACGGGTGAGACACCATTTTCCCTTGTTTACGGAACAAAAGCTTTGATTCCGGTGGAGATAGGTGAACCAAGCAGGAGGTACACACATACCACTGAAGCAACAAATGAGGAAACGTTACTAGTAAATTTGGATTTGACAGAAGAAAGGAGAGAAGTAGCATTAATTTGAATGGCGGCTTAAAAGCAGATGATTGAACGATATTATAACAAAAAATCCGATTTGAGGTACTTCAAGATTGGGGACTTCGTCTTCAAAAACGTGTTCCGGTCAACAAAAATGGCAAACGCGGGGAAGTTGAGTCCAAATTGGGAAGGCCCATATAGGGTTAGAGGCATTGCTGGAAAATGAGCGTATGAGTTGGAAACCATGGGCAGCAAAGTATTACCATCAAATTGGAATGCAATCCATTTAAAGAAGTATTACTTCTAAACGAGGATAATACTCACGGTTAGGTTTCACGCAAGTTCAATTTTAGTTTGTTCTTTTGAATTTTACTAACCATTTTAGATGATAGGATAAAAGTTGGCCCGTACCAAATGATGATATTAGACCCGAAAGACACGCAGAATGCTCAAATATTTCCGGTCTAGGTTATAACTTTTATGATTGGGAAAAAGGGTTATGCAGTCATCATCTAAAAAATTACATTCGAGTCCCGTTTGTATTTTCCTTTCAGGAAAAGGACCAAAAGAAAGGAGTTGATCCAGTGTTCGAGATTTCATACTTCAATGCTCCAACACTGGGAGGACTCTACATATAGAAGGTTACATAAGGAAGGAAGATGTATACCAAGGGCATAGTTTAGCATGAATCAAAACCTTGAAGAAACCCTTGAAGATTTTCAAAAAAAAATTCAAAGGCATTCAAACTCGCAAAAAGGATGTAAGATATTCCCACGAACTTCTAAGTTAAGGCCATAATTTTAGTCGCAGAAAGACATACTTGAATTTGTAAACTTGCTACATTGAAAGCAGTTATGAAAATGTTATACGAACAATTATGAAAATGATGTACAAACTTACTTATTTGATGTTCAAATATTTAAAACTTCCTCAAATTACTTTTTGTTTCATATCTAATTCATGTTTCATATCTTTGCACCAATATGAAGTAGAGACGTCATCTTCATTAGTGTCGTTAACATAAAAGGGCCCTCTTTTTTGAAAACCCGTGCATATGGAAGTCACAATCTATTAAAGCATTTTAAGTGCAAGAATAAAGCTAAAAAAATTAAAGAGCAGAAAGCATAATATGCGGCAAGAGCAATAAAGATATTTATATCATTGCCCCAAAAAGAAAGGGGCGGTAAAACCTTCCAAATATTGTCCAAAAAACACAAGGGAATTCCAACCAAAAACCAACAAACTAATACTTTCAACAAAAAATCAGAAAAGGGGAGAGCTAAGGAGCATCATCTACGGGGGGAGAAGGATCATCTTGAGGAGAAGAGGGTTGAACATCGGCTTCACTAGGAGCAAGTCCATCTCCGTCACCCTTAGAACCTTCGTCCTCGGGCGTAGAGAAGCTTTGATGCTGCTGAGTCTATTCAATTGTTTCTTTAGCTTTCGTAATCTCAGAATTAAGGTCAAAACCTTCCTGGTTGGCTTCAGTTAAAGTCTCAAATCGAGTGTTCAAAAAAGCCCAACTAACGTCAAGTGATGACTTATCTTCGAGGGCTTCATAATCCTTCTCCCACTGCTCAATTTCAGCTTTCAATTCTTCTTTTTCTGCCTCCGAGGCTTCATAAGTTATCTTCAAAGGAGCAAGAGAACTTTCAAGGAACTAAATCTTACTTGTAGAGGAACGGAGATCTTCTTGAGCTTGGGTAAGCATCTGCACCAGATCACCTGCGTAAACTTCTTTTTGATTAAGGAGTTCTTTCAAACTCCTTATCTCTTCAGTAGCCGTAGAATGTTGTTCAGCAAAGGAAGATTCCAGTCTGTCCTTATCCTTCTCAACTTGACTGGAAGAAGCTTTTAAAACTGCTAACTAAGCGGAGACCATCCTCAGTTATTGCTCCAAAGCTCATTTCTCCTCTGCAAGAACGTCTTTTTCCAACTGAAGGCCTTCAAATTGTTCTTTCCAGTTGTCAGCCTCAGTGCGTAGCTCAATTACCTACTGGTCAGTCCATGAAATCCTTTTCATGAGCTCTGTACCTGTCAAATTAATCTACAAAAAGACAAAAGGAGAAGAGTTACAATGAGAAAAAAGAAAGGAAATGAAGATAGGTAAAGATATACCTTAAGAGAAGAGTGAATGATGTCATTCATCAAAGTCAAAGAATTGTGACCCTCCAACTTCTTCTTTTCCACGGGTCCTAGTAACGGTTTCAACCACACATCAGCTTGTCTAGATTTTTTCAACAAATTCCCTCCATCGGGGACTTCAATCACAACTTTTTCCATACCCCTCCTACTGCTAGAAGGCTAAACTTCCATACGAGGAACAACATTAGGGGCAACCATTGGGGCAACTCTAGGCAAGGAAATAAGGGGGTTAACAGTAAGTGTAACTGACAATACCGAAAATGAAGCAAGTGGAAACTCTTCGGAAAATAGGCCTGAGTCCTTCATCACCCTCAAAGCCATGGGCGATTAACCTTTCAACAGGACTTGAGGGGGGGGGGGGATGTCTAAGTTACCAACGTCTTCATCAGAAATTTCCAAAGGGGCACTCTCCGGCTCATCGACAAGTCTAAAGGGAATTGAACTAGAAGGGGAATCTTGAGAGATAGGGGTTTCAACATCTGAAACCACGCATCTTCTGACATGCGGTTTTCTCACCAAGGAACCTTCTTCAGTATCCTCCTCATCATCAGACCAACGGGCTTCTGTAGTTTTTCTCTTGGAAGACGGAGCACTCAAAATCCGCTCTTGTGCGGAACTTACATGTGGGAACAAATGCGGGGCTGATGCCACGAATGGAAAACCCTAATAAAAAAAAGGGTGATGAAAAAAGTTATATATGAACAAGTAAAGAGGGAAAGAAACCACGAGAATAAAAAGGTATCGTGAGTCTTCACTTTCCAACCAAATTTCTGTGAAAGAAATTTCCATGATCTTTTGTCCATAGGAGCAGCAGTCAATATTTTTCTACCCAAACATAGAAGTAAGGAATTTCTTCAAAAAGTTTTATGGTTGTTGAAGAAATAAATATACGATTATGTAAAGAAAGTCAATACATCAAAGAAAGAAAAAGAAAAAAAACTTACGTGCAAAGTTTTATTTTTGGGAAAATGCATGTTGTCTTCACTCACTAATCCACTAGTGGGGCACCAACAAATCGGGCATACCAGCCACGTTTACAGTCATCCTTGGGGATGACTAAAACCCTTTTAATTCTAGCCACGAGAGAAAAGACACATTCACGAAACAGTTTAGGAGAGTAATGATGAAGTAAGTGACGGAAGGTAAAAGGAGCGGAAACCAAATCAGATAAATAACGAAGGCATGCCACTGCCCTCCACACAATAGGACCGATTTGGCCAAGGCAAACATTAAAATAACGATAGAACTCAATGATTACCGGTTCAATATGAGGTTTGAACCATAAAGTGAAAGGGTAGGTATAAACGAAAGAGAAGCCAACATGGTAAGAAGTGATTCTTTGGTTGGCACTAGGAATTAAAACTGGGAAATCTAGTTTCCAATGACATTTATGTCGAACTAAAGAAAGAATATCAGGAGTGATCAGACTTGGGTAGTGATCAACAGGGTTAAAGGAAACTATAGAAGAAACTTGATTTTTCATGGCTTCACGATATGATACAAAGGAAAACTCTTGAGGAACAATCTCAGAAACTATAGGCCCACGCATGGGTTCATTCTAATCCCTACTCTTAGAAGAAGATCTAGGGGTTAAAGGGGCTCTAGATCTAGAAGAAGATGGTTTGACGGAACTACTTTGAAAAGTAGAATTGCGAGTAGATAACGAACCAATACTGCGAAGTCTGCCACCTCTCCTACTCCTAGTAGAGGCAATAGAAGGAGCAAGCTGATCGACTATCACAACTTTACGAGGGTCTGGTGTTGAAGAAGACAAGTTTAACAAAGAAAATACAGATGAAAGATAGAGGAAAACGAAGGAAGGTTATGAAGATAAATATAGCAAAAAGGAGAAGGATTTCAAAAAATCAAGTGAGATGAAGTATTTATAAGAAGAGGCAATCGTCATCAAAGTTGATCATTATGAAGTGTCATAATAGAACCGTCACTTCGTGACTGATGCAGCCGCAGAAAAACCCTAAAAAGCGCTGAAAAACTAGAGAACCAATCAAGCTAAGCCATGTGGCATGGGCATTAAATGGATGTGACATACGTCGCATCGATTCTGAAAATGGCATAATGATACTCAAGAAATGGCGGCAAAGAATTCCCGCCATAAATACTTACCACTTTCCGAATATTCAGAAAGTGGGTGGGGGAAGGGGGGGGAGGGGGGACTATCTGTATTAGTGGAAAAAAAGACATAACACGTGGACTATCATCGAGGTGACAAGTCATGGTACGCGGACCGTCAGTATATCGACAAGTGGCGTTCTTAATTAGACGAGTTAAAGAATGCGAAAAGGCACGAAAGGAACACCTTCGGGGTTACACTGAGAAAAGAACAAGACCTGACAGCTGTAAAAGGAGAAACACGAGCGGAATGAATAATGACCGTTAAGAAGGAAAGATGTACGAACCCGTCATAAATGAAATCGATATATAATTACGGTTACAAGAAATCCTCAGCCATAAATACTTCTGTTGCAATTATATATGGTAACGGGTAATCAAGGCAATTAATGACATTAGTGAGCTTGAATTAAGTAAGGAAACCATTATAATTGTATGCTCCTATATAAGGACTGAGACCTCATTTGTAATGACATCTGATTTTAGATTGAAATATACGTAATCATTCTTTACTTTATTCATCAAGTTCTAACCGCAATTTTGGGAGCGTTTATCACTCTATTTCGTATTTTCTTTCTTTGTCAATTGTTTCCATTCCTTACTTTATTCTTTAAATTATTAGGAAAGTGAAGTAAATCTTGGTTATCATTAACCCGATTTTTTCTTAATATTGACTTTGACCGAAAAATCTATTTTTGGATTAAACACTATTGTTATATAGTAATATTTTCAGGCATAAGGGTAGGTCCTAAGAACCGGTAAGAACCTTTTATTTTACAAGAGAAAATATCTCGATAACAAAAACTATAGAAGACTAAATTGTCAAGATCAAGATATGAACCCTGAAACTATAATATCACCAAATGAAAAATAAAATAATAATGCATTGTGAATAATCAATAGTAATAGGACCACGAAAATTACGAGAAATAATGTAATGGTAATTTAATACTACAACGTAGCAAGATCGTGAAAGATTTGAGTATGGCCATAGAAGAGCTAGTGAAAACAAGAAAATCCGGAATTCTTGGAAATTCGATTTGGAAAAAATAACACGTATATTATATGCTTATCTTTCTGAAAACTTGTACTATATGTAGTATAGATAGAATTTAATTTTGTTTATGAAACCAGTACAATTCTCACAACTAGAATTTTAAAAAAATAAAAAAATCAGTTCCCCTTGTTAAAAGTTGTCTTCCCAATACACAATTAATAGAGCTCGAAGCCATTTCTATTGGCTAATAATCAAATATTGACAGTGGGTAATAAAGACATCATAGTTAAGATAATGTGTTTAACTTTTGTTAACAGATCATATATAATTTTTACACTATCGGGTTAAGGATCTTCGATGATATGTTAATCATTTATATATGAAAAATTAATTTGGTTACTTCAAAAATAAGTTAATGGACATACTATAATCAATCAAATTAATTCTTTATATATATCATCAATTATATATAAGTTAGATCGTAAAAGTAACAAAAAATTATTATAGACAGCCGATTCAACATAGTTAATTATTGGGGTAGTTTTAATTAATAGTTGTACTTTGTGTCCCAAAAACTTAGCGTGCACGTAGACAATGATGTCTTGACTTGTTGATTTTTATTTATTGCTAGAAAACAAGTGTTGGCGTTACATTCCAATTCCATTCAATCCATTTGTTTTTCTCATCTTCATTATTTAAAATGGTAAATATGTAAAAGCGACAATTTTAGATTTAAATTTCATGTCAAGTCCAATCCTATCTTCTTGAATATAATTCTACAGCATCCAATAATTTAGCCCAATTAATTCGATTAGTTACGCTAACTAAATCAACAAAAAAGTAAAATATTCATTGCATTATATGGGAAAAGAAAATTGTATTAAGCGAATTCGATGATTAAGCTAGCGATTAAATATAGATTTGGTTGAAACTTGAAAAAAAGAGTTTTTGAATTTGTGTTGAAAAATACTTTTTGGAAGTTAAAGTTGTATTTGGACAAACATTTTATTTAAGAAAAAAGTTGAAATTTTGTGAGTAGAAGAAAAAAATTCACTTAAAAACTGCCGTAAACCAATTTTTGGGAACTTGAAAATTTGTTTCAATTTTTTTCCAAAAAGACAAACAATGTTTAATTTATTTATTTTTTTGAAAAAAAAAAGTAACCAAAATTATGCCAAACGGGAGCGCAATACTTCGACCCGTAAATGCACGAAATCATACGTTAACCCATTTTTAGCATTAGGATTCACTTTTTAAGGAATGATATTTCTTTTAGGATTGTAACTTCGCCAAGCTGATCAACATATATTTCCACCATATTCTTTTCAAACAAAAATAATAAATTAGGAACAAACTCATTTGACCTTCAAATGCCTGAAATCATACTTTTCTATAAACGCATTTTAAGCATTAAATTACTTGTTAGTTTTCCTTTTTGGGCTATAACTTTGCCAAGGTAATTAACATTTTTTTCCACTGTATTTTTTGAACAAAAATATAAATTAGGATAAACTTCACTCTTCAAGAAACTGTCGTTTCAAATTTTCTATCTGTCTTATATATGTTGATCCTTATCTTTTTTCGTGTCAAATGCCCTAATTATCCAATTAATTAGCAATAATACTAAAGTAGAAAGCTTAATGAAATATTAGTAGTAGTGGTTTGGAGTCAGTCACGTGCAAAAGAGTGGCATGTCCATATCATAATCCCACCACCCCTAATAATGTTTCCCACCTCACCATGTGTATTTATCACGCCCTTCCATTCTTTTTCCTACTAAAAAATAATTCCTTTTTTTGGGGGTAATATAATAATTCCTTCTTTAATAAGTGTTTCTTTTGGTAGTCATTTTTTTATTACCAGAATGAGATTAAGAAACTCATTGTTGTAGATATCACAAAATTTACGAAATAACTTTAAATATAACACAAAATATAGAGTCGCCTTTCAAAAAAGCTAATCCTTTTTTGCAAAAGTGATCATTGTATCGAAAACAGATAAACAAATTAACAACCAAACGACATTAAATAAAAGTTTTTCAGTTTGCAAAAATTGAAAAGCTACCCAAAGGTGCTTTTCATTATTTTGCAAAAAATCATTTAATAAGGTATTTCATTTTACACAAATATGTAGGGTTTAATTTAATTCAATGATTCATACTACTTTTCTAGTGTGATGAAATTGAGTATCAAATAATTAACTTAGACATGTTTTCTGATCAGATTGGAAAAGTACTTTTCATGACAATCTTTTAATTGGGTTGCTAACTTGATTAGCTAAATGTATAAAGTTTTTAATTTTAATAACCCAACTTTTAGAGACCAAATCATGAAATTAATTGCTCTTCCAACTTTGGTTTCTGATAATCAGCATGTGATTTGAACGTGAACCATTTTTATGTTTTTCTTTTTTAAAGGTACAAAACGAATGAGTGAAATCCAAGTATACAAAAAGCCCGTTACTCTCATTTATTTGGTTGCCTTATAAATCCCTTTCATGTTTAAAGCACTTTAGTTGGCAGCCATGTGATTTTATCAGCCTTTTCCCCTTCACTCTTACCAGATCTTATTTTCTTTTTATCTCAAGAAAGGACAATTCTTTTTTTTATTTTTTTTGGTTTCTTTTGGGATTTGGGGGGGTTAAGCCAGAAAAAATGGAAGAAGATTTACTTGTACTAATATTTATGTCCACATTCTTCACTTTTACCTTGATAAGAAAGTTCAACAATTTTTGGAAATTTATCTTAAGATATTAAAATTTTAAAAATAGGTAATTTTTGGTATTTAATATTAAATTATTGATTAGTCGATAATTAAATATATACAATTAAGGAGTGTGGCGAGATGGATGAGCCCTACCCCTTAATTAGGGTTTTCATGTTCGAACCTTATGAATGGAAAAACTACTGGTGGAAGCATTTTTCCGTTTAATGAGGTTTACGTGGACGAATCTATATTAGCCAAGCTAATGAGTACCGGATACTAGATGATTATACCCAAAAAAGACAATTAAATACACAATACATAGTAAAATCATCTCTATTATTAATTTAAAAAAGGAGAAAATATAATATTAGGCACTGCGAAAAAGCCAAACTAATACATGTTATAACTTGTGTGTTAACTAATTAGTGGATTCTCACCAATTACATTCTTCCTTTCTATTTTGGCCTATCTCACTCCAAAAGTCAATGAATCTAGCTGTGATTTGTTTTGCATTTATACCCAATCAAAGCATTCTAAGTGGTACAAAATTCTATGGACACATTAGCTTTTATGGAAATTCGTTTGCAAATAATGAGTGAGATTTTATCAAATTCCCTTGTATGAGTTTTGGTACTGAAAATTGACAATTCTCAAAAGAAGAAACAAAAGAAAAAGATAAATTTAATTAGAATTAATGTTATTAACCAAAAGAAAGCAAAATTCCAAAAGTAAAGAAAAAGGGGTAATGGCGCACGTTAATTCATAATGATACGGAAAGATGGGCTGTCTGGTAGCGTACGGCACTATGATGCACTTATTAGATGCGTATTTTTTCTTGCTTTTTCACAACGCAAACACTAATTTACCTTTCAATGCTCTTTCACTCATCCTTCCACGAAACATATGAAAATGAATTTAGCATTTTAAATTAATGAATATGCAATAATAGTAAATTAAATGGGAGCCTTGGCACAACGATAAAGTTATTTTTATGTGATTTATAGGTCACAAAAAATCAATACTTGCTGCTTACATCACACCCCTTGGGGTGCAACTCTATCCGGACTATGCGTGAACATGGGATATTTAGTACACATTTTTCTTGTTGCAAAATTGATAAATTCATCATTAATTATTTCTGAATAACGTTAACCGCACACGGCATAAAATTTTATAATAGTATCTAAAAGGGAGGTATTTACATAAGAATAAAGCTTTGGAATCAATATGAGTTAAAGAGTAAAGTTTGGAATCAAATATGAGATAGGAAATTTAGTGTTTCACGAAGACTTAATTGTCAATCATAATCTTTACGGATAAATTAGACTAAAGGGTATTTTGTATTTATGCCGGAGAAGGACGGTACTTCTCGGAATATATTCATGCAAGTATTAGTGATTGCTTCTATGACTCGAATTCATGACCTATAGGTTTCACGAAAATAATTTTATCGTTACTACAAGACTCTTCCTTTAAAATATAAAATAAAATAAAAAGCATTAAAAGAAATTAGACTTCTATTTTATCAAAAAATGGACGTGTATACGATTTTGAGCGTAGCAATAATTTAAATAACAAAAAAATTAACATAGTATTACATCCGCCGATCATAGTTGAAATTAGAAGAATTCTTATGTAATATTCTCATAAGCTATTTTTATAAAGTTTATTAGACCAAAACAAAAAATATTGTGCATGTGCAAATCGAACAGTTACAATACAACTACATATAGTAGTAGAAATTTAAAACAGTAAATGCAACCACATCAGTCCATTCTCTAATCACCAAGGGAATATAGACAATAAATATACAGTCTTTACACAATCTCAAACAGAAACAAAATACAGTTCCCTATTCCTCGTTTACCCTTCTACTTCATCTCACTCTCTCTGTATATATATATACTCATCAAACAAAAAATATATATAATGCAGGTCCTATTTTATCTAGCTAGTGTTTTGTTCTTGAAAAATGGTGAGTGTGGCCTATAGATTATAGCAGAAGATGAAATACATTGACTTCACGCCAATCAAGAAAATGCTGGGATCCAACTGAACCATTTTTTGCAGGGGTTGTGTTCTGTTTTTGTCTTTTTTGGCCTATTGGGTTGCTGTTTTTGCATTCAATTTTTTTGTTTTTTGGATTGAATTTCAACTCTCCCAATTAGTTTCCCGCTCTGTTCTGCATCTGCTGCAAATGCAATGAATTCATTCTTCTGAAGGCCTCATTCTCTCTGTTTTCTCTTTTATTGCGACCTTCATTTAATTCTTTTTTTCTGGGGAGTGAAGAAAAATACAATAAAAAGATGAATGCCAGAGTCAGGACTAGTCTACAGTCTTTGAAAACTCCATCCAAAAATGTAATGGTAAGAGCTTTTCTGCTAATGAAGTCTCTTCTAATTGTATATTTTGGAGTGGAAAATGTGTTTTTGACATTTCTATCTTGTTCTCCTACTTGTTTTTTTATTTCCTGGAAATTATGTATTTAGAAGCAGAAATTCCCAAGAAAATTTTCTGAGCTTACTAAAGTAATTTGAAATTTAATTGTAGTTTTGAGAAAAAGATTGAATATTTATTTGATTAGTTGAATGCTTCTAAATCTTGTTGTAGTTCACATCATCTACTTAGCTTCGGCAGATTTTGAGTTTTGATATTTGATTTCAGAATTAAGATTGAGAAAAAGCAGAAAGGTGTAAGCTTTGATCCTTATCCAAATCCGTTTCATATCTTATCTTTGCTTTTTTTTTTCTCCTTTTTATCTGCATGTTTATGGTCATTATAGTGTTTGCTTTATGCTTTTCCGTTACATCTAATTCTTTTCTTGTGGAAGCTAAATTGTTTATGTCTTCTTTTCTTGTTTTGAAGGAAAAAGTGGAAATGCAAGGAGATAGGAAAATGGGTGCCGAGAAAACAACCATAAATAGAAGAAAAGCAATCAGAGAAAGAAAGATGGCATTGTTACAAGATGTAAACATTTTTGATTCTTGAATTCTTTAGCTTTACAGTAAAAATCTGTAACTAGTAGTATATAATTTGTACTAATTATGTGTAAATTGTAGGTTGATAAGCTAAAGAAGAAACTCAGGCACGAGGAAAACGTCCACAGAGCTCTCGAAAGGGCGTTTACTAGACCTCTCGGTGCTCTTCCTCGTCTTCCTCCTTATCTCCCTCCAAATGTTAGTATTTCTTGTTCTTCAACGATGTAATTGCGGTGTCTGTTGTTGAATTGTGTGACCCTTTCATCGAATAGCTTACACTATTAGAGAGAGCACATTTTCAATTTTTTGGTTATATTATGTCTCAACATTGTTCGTGTTCCTTATTTCCTTCGTGCAATGTACAATTTAAGATTGAACTGTACTGTCGAAGGAGCTAGTGCCAAAATATTCACTATATGTACTGTAATTGGAAATGCGCAGACACTGGAGCTTCTAGCTGAAGTGGCTGTTTTGGAGGAGGAAGTTGTTCGACTAGAAGAGAAAGTTGTGCATTTCAGGCAAGGATTGTATCAGGAAGCGGTCTATATTTCGTCTTCCAAGAGGAATATGGATAATGTAACTGATACTACTGAACCAAATCAAGTAAAGAGCCCCAAGCAGAAGCAAACGAAGTTGTCACCCCAAATGGAAGCGAATTCAGCTTCATTTTCAGGTAGACAATTGCCTTCTCTCTCAGGTAATCTCTTGGAACTGGAAAATGACGTTCATGTTTGTCAAGGTAACTGAGTGATTTATCCTCGTTAAATTCAATTTTCTTTTCAGATGACAGCTGCTTAAAAGAGAATCAGTCATGGTCTTCCACGAAAAGCAAGCATCGATCACTAAATGCGAAAGTGAAAACTGTCAAAACTCCTGCTAAGAAGCTTCCTTCTGAGAACAGATTAGCAGAGAAGCGCGTAGATCCTCCGAAATTGCAGGTTGATAATTAATGACTTTCATTTTTTTTTCTTCCGGAAATGAGTATCTTGTACAACATAACAGATATTGTACTTTTATAATTTTCAGCTTGAGGACCAAGTAGTGTACCACGGGAGTTTGGAAGAGAGAGTCTTTGTTAATCAAGACAGAAAACCGTCATCAGCTGAAAGTCCAAATACAATCTCAGAAAATATTCTGAAATGCTTGTTAAATATTTTCCTCAGAATGAGCTCTAAGAAGAGCAGGAGTACAACCGATACATTGCCTTCATTGACAGGATATAATTCATGTGAGAAGAAAGAGTTTGGAGATCCTTATGGCATATGTTCAAGGTTTGAAAGGAGAGATATCGGTCCGTATAAGCATTTATATGCAGTTGAAGCTTCTTCAATCAATCCAAATCGAACAACAATATCCGTTTTCCTAGTTCGTAGACTAAAGTAAGTTGGTAAAATTAGCTTACTAAGATTGTATAATCTCAAAATTTTCAATTAGGATGGTTTCTCATATATATCGGTCCTTTTTTCCAGACTTCTACTCGAGAAACTTGCATCAGTCAACTTACAGGGCCTCACCCACCAAGAAAAGCTTGCTTTCTGGATCAACATATATAATTCCTGCATGATGAATGTAAGGTTTACATTCTAACAATTTAATGTATTCTGTGAATAACCTGTCGATAGTAATACGTGATATTGATTTATGAGTATGCTCCCTTTCAAATTTTCTTTTTACTATTTTTCATTCGTCTAACATTTCAGGCATTCCTGGAGTATGGCCTACCTGAGAATCCTGAAATGGTTGTGGCACTGATGCAAAAGGTAATGCTTTGATGTCCTATCCTATCCATGCAATCAACTATACTGTTTTAGTTTTCTAATTCAATTGGTTGACGACGATATGATCCATATTCTTCACTTTTTAATTGGTGAAGTTCCATCTTTTGCAGGCAACAATAAATGTTAGTGGACACTTGCTTAATGCCATAACCATTGAACACTTCATTCTGAGGTTACCTTATCACTCAAAATATGTAAGTGGCTTTCCAAATATAAAGGAAATTACTTTTTGTCCAGCTCATGCCTCTAAAGTATAACTTACAAGTATATCCTATTTGATTGCTCTCACCAGACTTTTGCAAAGGGTGTAAAGAATGACGAGATGACTGCACGCAGCATCTTTGGTTTGGAGTTTTCAGAAACATTGGTGACATTTGCGCTCTCTTGTGGAAGTTTTTCCTCTCCTGCTGTAAGTTATAAGCACCTTGGTTTCTCCAAGTAGTACATGTGAAAAAGTTTAGTCTGACATCCGCTATGTTAGATCATCGTAACAATCCCAATATGTTACATAATTTTCAACTTACAAACAGCACATATGGTTAATATGATAATAGCATGCACTGACCAACCTAAATTTTCACATTTTTCACAAAAATGCCAACTTATTTTTCAGAAAAATGCTAATTTAGGAGCTGTCTTAAATAGGTGAGAGTATACACTGCAGCAAATATTGAAAATGAGCTTCAAGTTGCAAAGAGGGAGTATTTGCAGGCAGCTGTTGGCATTTCAACATCAAAGAAGTTGGTAGCAATACCAAAACTGTTGGATTGGTATCTGCTAGATTTTGCAAAGGATTTGGAGTCACTACTTGATTGGATATGTCTTCAACTGCCAAACGAACGTGGAAAAGAAGCGATTAGCTGCCTCGAGAGAAGGAATAACGAGCCTCTTTCTCATGTTCTTCAGATTATGCCATATGAATTTAGTTTCCGGTACCTTTTACACATGTAAGTTTTGTTTCATTAATAATGTGTTAGACTTAAGTTTTTTGTGGTATAGATCTATATATAGAGGGGGGATACAGATACATAAGTAAGTTTAAGTGCACATCTTGTAAGTAAATTTTGACATTTGTAAGGAGTAATTATCATTGTAGAGTTCAGCACTATTGCATTCACTGGCTGAGGGGGAGATTCTTGATAGGGCTTTCCTTTTGTTGTCTCATACTCTGATCTTACTTGGAGTGGGGTGATTTTTTTATTTTTATTTTTTATAAATATGGATTTACTTTTTACTTTATTTAATTTTGCTACATGAAAACACATTTCTTGGCTCTATTCTTTCAGACTCGGAGCAACGGTAAAGTTGTCTCCGTGTTACATATAGGTCACGAGTTCGAGCCATGTAATCAGCCATTGATGCTCACCGCAGGGTAGACTGCCGGTAAAGTTGTCTCCGTGTTACATATAGGTCACGAGTTCGAGCCATGTAATCAGCCATTGATGCTCACCGCAGGGTAGACTGCCTATATAATACCCCTTAGGATGTGGCCCTTCCCCGGACCCTGCGTAAACACGGAATGCTTCGTGTACCGGACTGCCATTTTCCTAACAAAAAATGTAGCCACCAACAAAACATGGACTTATGGCAGCTTTAGAGTTCAGTGTAAATAATCAGAATTGTTTAGTAAATTTTGATTTTATGTCCAACGACTGAAAAGATGGCCAACTGTATATAGTTTAATATTGAAAGGGGCATCAAGCAGATTTGTTCATTAAAGAAGCGTTGGTGTGAATGGAGGCACCCCATTATACAAATCTGTTAAACATTGAATTTTATTGGATTTATTACCAATATTTATTTAAAGAAGATATGCAGCTGGATCTTCCCATAATGCCTAAAAGAGACAAATATGTACACCAAAATCCCAATGCCAATAAATTATGTCCTTTTATCACTGTTTCTCCTCAATCCTCATAAAACAATCACCGAAAAAAGTAAATTAATTTTTATAATATGATATATGAGTTAACTTGCGCTCACCTCAATTATTTCATTGGTTATTTACAAGTTTTTATTAGTTTAAGTGCCGAATAACTCGCTCTAACGTTTTTGCTTCGAGGAAGGAATGGTGTGAATATTGAAATGGGACATAGATTTACCCCAAAAGTGTGAAAGAAAATGAGGTTAAATTAAGAAGGAGAAGCAGTGGGATTGGGTCAGTTAGGTGGCATTTTGTGCACCTAGTTATGGATGTAACATGTCAAATGATGCTAGGCTGTTGATAATGTGCAACTATTTATTGGATAGTGACTAGGTCAAAATTTGTTTTATCAATTATTCAACTTTGACTTTATAAACGAATATTCAATATAACTTTCTTAAAATCTGTATTTACCATCCACTTCCTCTTTCTACTTTATTTTTCCTTCTAAATGTCTTAAAAGATTAAATATCCGCGGCATCCCTTGTATAAAGTTATTTGGCTTTCAATTTAGCGTAAAACAGAATATGTATAGGTACACTATATTAATTGCATCATTTAGAGACTTATTGTTGCTTGTTTATACATCATTCTTTACATTATTTAATAGAAAGTGAAGTGAATTGTTGTTAATAAGGAGAATCTTTACTGTATAAGGCCCTTTAATTTTCCAAAAGAAGAGTTATTTTATAAACAATTCAGTTAACATAAGCTAGCTTGCAGTATATAAATATAAAAATTTCCTTCTAAACCCCAGAGACAAAAATCCAATTTTATCAATCTATAGATGCTAGAATACAAATATGCATGTAATTGGATGCCCGTGTCCGATCAATTTTGTTTGCACCTTAATTGTTTCATTAGGAATCTGCCATCTCTTATCAGGATATATATTCGTTAATCTAGCCCTTAAGATATATAAGAAGATGCGAAAAAATTACCTATTATTATTTATCTATTGAAATTCGATTAATGATTCTCATCATTTCATTGACCGCTAAACAAGTATCAAGAACCCTCTCTCCCCAATTTTTATTTTTTTTATTTTTTATTTTTGGGAAAGGGCAAGAGTATGATTGAAAAAATTGTCACCATTTACACACATGCTAGTTCAGAAAAGGACTTCACATTTTCATCCAGAATCAAACTTTGTCTTTAGCTCCATAAAGCCAATGTCCTTAAATACAAATAATGAAAAATCCTAAACTTAATATTAAAGTCTTTTTCATGTGGGCCGGGTCATCAATTACCTCTATTGAAGAAAAGAACAAAATGCCTTTTCCCAAAGTGGATAATTGCAGACATAACAGTTAGATCCACAAAAAAGCTGAACCATTCACAAAACTCTATCCATGTCCAGACAAAATTGGGCCTGGGGCCCGTACATTTAAGGCCCATTAGATTGCACGCTTCATAATTTCTTACAGTAAGTAAATTGTTTGTTTCTTCTTTTCGGCTAGACAAAGCCATCTATAATTTCTGTGCAAGTCATAAATATCAACTGCGTTATTGACATACGAAATTATAGATGAAAGAAATAAAAACTTGTTATGAAAATACTTATATTATGGATGTCCATTTATTACTCCGCTATAGATAATCTTCCTGAAAAAGATTATCCGTTTGGTACTCTATTGAAGTTTATCTACAAGCAACTGATGCAGGAAGGTTGCAAGCAACTCAATGAAATGATTTGCAGTATCTTCTTATTAAGCAGACAGGTTGCAAGCAGCTCATGCAGACAGCTTACAAGCCGCTAAAGAAAAGCTTTGCAGCTGTTTTCTGAAGAGCCTTGCAGCTGCTTCCTTTCTTCTATAAATAGAGGAGTTTTCACTTCATTATGTACATCAGTTGAAATTGAATAATATATCAGTTTCTCTCTATACTTGTCTTTACTTTACAGTCTTTATTTTATAACACGTTATCAGCACGATACTCTGCCATCTCGAGCAAATACTTTGAAAGTATCATAAGTACGAACATTTTTTTTAAATAATGTCAAATCTTTCTAAACTTGAATTTATAGCTCTGGATATATCGGGCAAAAGCTACATGTCTTGAGTGTTTGATGCTGAAATTCATCTTGACGCAATAGGTCTGGCAGACACCATCAAGGACAAAAATCAAGCATCAAATCAAGATTGTGCCAAAGCAATGATATTCCTACGCCATCACCTTGATGAAGACTTGAAAATAGAATATCTCACTATTAAGATCTATACATAATGTGAAATAATTTAAAAGATAGATGTGACCACCTGAAGATGGTCGTTCTTCCACATGCACGATATAATTGGACTCATTTAAGGCTACAAGATTTTAAATCTATCGGTGAGTATAATTCTGTTATGTTCAGAATTATTTCCTAATTGAAATTATGTAGTGATAATATTACTGATCATGATATGTTGGAGAAAACTTTCACCACTTTTCATGCCTCGAATATACTCCTGCAGCAACAATATCGAGAGATGTGATTCAAAAAGTATTCTGAACTTATCTCGCATCTTCTTGTAGCTGAGCAACATAATGGGCTATTAATGAAAAATCATGAAAGCTTACCTATTGGTTCTTGTCAATTCACTGAAGCGAATGAGACAAACTTTCACCAAGCTAAGCGTGGAAGAGGTCGTGGCCCCAGTCGTGGTCGGGGACGTGGTCGGGGAAGAAACTCTAATCATGGTAATAATAATTCACCAAAGAACCCTCTTCACCACCAGCAGTGGAAAAGGAAGGAACAAAAGCATGAAGCGGTGCAAGCAACAAATGCAGAAAATACATGTTATAGATGTGGAGGAAAAAGGCACTGGTCATGTACCTGTCGTATGCCAAAGCACCTGGTTGAAGTTTATCAAGCATCCCTAAAGAAGGCAGAGAAAAATACTGAAGCAAATTTTATTTCTGAAGATAATTTAGACTTCATGCATTTGGATGTAGATGATTACTTTGCACTCCTAGAAGGAGAAACAAGTCATGTGATCGGTGATGAATCTGTAGAAATGTAAATATTTTAATTTTTATTGTTTGTAGTAGATTACTGGTTATGTAATTATTGTACATAAATAAAAGTTATGCTTTGATAGTGATGTTTACAATCATATTTGTTTTGTTTATGTCATTTTGAAGAATATGAATAATCCTCAAATTATGTTTGGATCAAAGACCAATCATGAAGATATTTGTGTAATTGATAGTGGAACAACTCATGCCATACTGATTAGAAATACTTTTCTTATTTGCATAAGGAAAAAAGCAAATATTTCAATAATTTCTGGTAATATAAGTTTGATTAAAGGCTCCGGAAGAGCCACTATATTTCTGTCTAAGGGAACAAAACTTATTATAGATAATGCATTATTCTCCTCTAAGTCCCGAAGAAACTTGTTGAGTTTTATAGATATCCACCGAAATGGGTATCATGTTGAGACGATAGATGAAATGAATATGAAATATCTTTGTATAACAAAGAATGTTCCTGGCAAGAAATGCATTGTAGAAAAATTACCAGCTTTATCTTCTGGCTTATACTATTCAAAAATTATTACAGTTGAAGCACACAATATCGTAAACTAGAAGTTTACTGATTCTAAATATTTTTGTGCATTGGCATGGCCGTCTGGGCCATCCTGAATCAATAATGATGAGACGAATTACTGAAAATTCGACTGGGCATCCATTAAAGAACTTGAAGATTATTACAAAGAATGAATTTTCTTGTGATGCTTGTTATCAAGGCAAAATGATCACTAGACCATCACCAATGAAGGTTGGCATTGAATCCCCTGCCTTTTTAGGACGTATACATAGGGGTATATGTTGACCTATTCACCCACCAAGTGGAATATTTAGATATTTTATGGTTCTAATAGATGCATCTTCAAGATGGTCTCATGTGTGCCTACTATCATCTAGCAACCTGGCGTTTGTAAAGCTATTAGCCCAAATAATTCGATTAAGGGCATAATTCCCAGATTATCCTATAAAGTTTATTCGCCCTCATAATGTTGGAGAATTCGCATCTCAAGATTTTGATAATTATTGTCTATCAGTTGGGATAAAAGTTGAACATCATGTAGCTTATGTTCATACTCAAAATGGCCTTGCAGAGTCATTTATTAAACGCCTCCAATTGATAACAAGACCACTACTTATGAAAATAAAATTGTCCACTACTGTTTGGGGCCATGCAATCTTGCATGCAACATCACATATCTGTCTCAGACCGACACATTATAATAAATATTCTCCATCACAATTAGTTTTTGGTCATAAACCAAATATTGTCCATCTACGAATTTTTGGATGTGTTGTATATGTGTCAGTAGCACCACCACATCGCAGTAAGATGGGCCCGCAGAGAAGGTTAGGAATATATGTTGGGTTTAAATAACCCTCTATTATTCGCTTTCTTGAACCATTGACATGAGATTTATTTACTCCTCGGTTTGTAGATTGTCGGTTTGATGAAACTAACTTCCCACAATTAGGGGGAGAGAAAAAGGAAATCAAAAGAGAAATTATGTAGAATGTTTCATCATTATCCCATTTTGATCCATGTACCCATATATGTAATTAGGAGGTCTAGAAGATCATCCATTTTCAGAATATAGCAAATCAAATGCCAGATGCATTTACTGATTTGAAAAGAATAACTAAGTCACATATCCCTGCAGAGAATATGCCTATCCGAATTGATATGCCAGCAAGACCATCTACTAGCATGAGAGCTAGTGAACCTAAAGCACGCTTGAAGCGTGGTAGGCCTTTTGGGTTCTAAGGATCGAAATCCTCGAAGGAGAAAATTGACAAATGATCAAAACGATACTATAAAGGGATCTCCTGAAGAGACCCGAGATCTTATTAGTTTTGATTTTTCTGAAGAAATCAATGAACCCGAGACTCAAGTAAGTAAGGAACTTTTAATAAGTTCTACATGTGATGGGATTAATTTAAATTGATCTGAAATAGTGGTGGATAATATTTTTGCATATAATGTTACACTTAACATTATGCAAGATAGTGAGGATTTTGAACCCCGACCTGTCAAAGAATGTCGACAAAGATCTGATTAGCCAAAAAGGCAAGGGGAAATTCAATCATAATTGAACGCACTTGCTAAAAAAGAGGTCTTTGGACCAGTAGTCCAAACACCTGTTGGTATAAAATCAGTTTGTCATAAATGGATTTTTGTACGAAAAAGGAATGACAAAAATGAAGTTGAAAGATACAAGGCTCGCCTTGTCGTACAAGGATTCCCACAACGACCTAAAATCGATTATGAAGAAACATATTCACCCGTTATGGATTCCATAACATTTCGATATCTCATCAGTTTAGCCTTACGTGAAAGGCTTGAAATACATCTGATGGATGTGGTTACAGCTTATCTGTACTGGTCACTTGATAATGAGATTTATATGAAAATCCCTAAAGGATTTAAAATGCCTGAAGCAAATTCAAAATCTCGGAAAATGTATTTAATCATATTACAAAGATCTTTGTACGGTTTAAAGCAATTTGGGTGCATGTGGTATAATCGCCTTAGTGAATATTTGTTGAAATGAGGTTACATAAATTATGTTATTTGTCTATATATTTTTATAAAGAAAATGGCATCAGAATTTGTTATACTTGCTATTTATGTTGATGACATAAATCTTGGTGGAACTATAGAAGAGCTCCAAAAGGCAATTGAATATGTTAAGAAAGAATTTGAGATGAAAGATCTTGGAAAGACAAAACTTTGTCTTGGACTACAAATTGAACATTTAGCAGACGAGATATTAAATATATCAATCTGCCTATACAGAAAGGGTCTTAAAATACTTTTACATGGAAAAAGCAAACCCATTGAGTACATCAATGGTTGTTCGATCACTTGAAGTGAATAAGGACCCGTTCTGACCTACAGAAGAGGATGAGGAACTCATTGGTCCCGAAACACCCTATCTTAGTGCAATTGGTGCACTTATGTATCTTGCTATTGCTACAAGGCCTGACATAGCATTTTCTGTTAATTTACTAACAAGATATAGCTCTTCTCCTACACGGAGATATTGGAATGGGATTAAACATATTTTGCGATATTTAAAGGGAACTCTTGATATGAGTTTGTTTTATGCTAACAAAGGTAGTGCAGTGATTGTTGGTTCAGATGCAGGTTATTTATCTGATCCCCATAAAGCTCGATCTCAAACCGGGTATGTGTTTACATGTGGAGGTACTGTCATATCATGGCGCTCCACAAAGTAATCAATTGCTGCTACTTCTTCAAATCATGCTGAGATAATAGCTATTCATGAAGCAAGTAGGGAATGCGTATGGTTGAGATCAGTGATTCATTTTATTCAAGAAAAATGTGGTTTGAAATGTGATAAAATATCCACAATTTTATACGAAGACAATGTTGCATGCATAGCACAATTAAAGGGAGGATTTATAAAAGGAGATAGAACGAAACACATTTCACCAAAATTATTCTACACACATTATCTTCAGAAAAATGGTGACATCGATGTGCAACAAATCCGTTCAAGTGACAATCCAGCAGATTTGTTCACTAACTCTTTGCCAACTTCAACTTTTGAGAAGATGATATACAAGATTGGAATGCGAAAACTCAAATATTTGAAACAAGGTTTTTATCAGGGGGAGTGAAATACGCATTATACTCTTTTTTTCTTACTAAAGTTTTTTCCATGGGGGTTTTCTTGTAAGGTTTTTAATGAGGCAGCTAGAAATGCGTATTACTAAATATGTGTACTCTTTTTCTTTCACTAAGATTTTTTCCAATCGATTTTCCTAGTAAGGTTTTAACGAGGCACAATATCTTTTAATGAACATCCATTGGGGAGTGTTATGAAATTAATTATATTGTGGATGTCCATTTACTACTCTTCTATAGAGAATCTTCCTGAAGAAGATTATCCGTTTGGTACTCTATTGAAGTTTATCTACCAGCAGCTGATACAGGCAGGTTGCAAGCAACTCAATGAAATGATTTGCAGCAGCTTCTTATTAAGCAGGCAGATTGCAAGCATCTCATGCAGACAACTTACAAGCACCTCAAGAAAAGCCTTGCAGCTGCTTCCTGAAAAGTCTCGCAGCTGCTTCCTTTCTTCTATAAATAGAGGAGTTTTCAGTTTATTATTTACATTAGTTTGAAATTGAATAATATATCAGTTTCTCTCTATACTTGTCTTTACTTTACGGTCTTTATTTTATAACAAAATTTTATTTTTAGATATAATAAATTATGAGTAGAGAAATGGATAAAATTCACAAATAGCTACTTTTCAGCAAATGAAAATTAGCAATTGTTATAGAGTTTCAAATTTTACTGATGTAATTCCGAGATATTGTCATGGAAGTTCAATTGTGAAATTTGAAACTCTATAACAGTGATTATTTATTAACTACATGACTGAAAAGTGAATAGCGCTATTACTACTAGAGAAAAGCTGGTAGGAGTGAACTCCCTTAAGTTTAATAATGGGCAAGCTACATATTTGGTCAGTCGGTCAAAAATAATTATATTCGCTAGTTAATATACAAAATATTATATAAAAAATATGTATATTTTATATATTATATATTAATATACAAAAATATACTTTTTGCTGGCTATTAATTTTTTAGAGTGACTATACTATTTAGTTTCTCGTTTCATAATTGGGTTTGTCATTAATTGGCTCATGTTGGTTTAGGCCAAGTGAGGTATTTCTCAAATTGTTACACAAATAGCCGATCAGATTTAATGTTTACTTTTTCTAGGCGGAATACATATATTATATACTACTTGTTAATAATTATACATTCGTTAGTTATTTTATATTTAAGAGATTAGTTGGGTGGCTATTTGGGTTAATTCTTCTCTATTTCCTTTATTTCCCCTAGGATTTCTCAATTTATTGTTTAATGTAGAGTATGTAAAAGCAAGGGCGGATGGAGCTTAAAGTTACCGAGTTCAACTGAACCCAATATTTTCGATGCAAAGCTTAAATTTATGAGTAAAAATTACTAAAATTATAATAAATAATAAATGTAAATTTATAACTTTAAAAATATAATAGGTTCACCAAAAATCTTGATGATTGAACCCATAAAACTCAAATCTTGAATCGCCCGTGTAAAAAGAGCAATTAGGCACATTAAGCTCCTGCGGCCGTGCTAAATGTAGAGTTCGAAAAGAAACTAACTTTGTATTTCTTTAAGCTTAAATATTTCTAGATAATTGAAAATTATCAATGTCTTGAAAGTAGTTAGTTTCTTGCTAAGAAAATAGCTTTTTCTGCACACATACACTGATACACACCAACTAATTATTGCGAGAACTAACTTTCATTTAATATAGGGAATATTCAGATCAGACAGATTTGATTGAAAATTTTGAAAGCGTACACACGTATCCTATATGCCCCATTAGCTAGTGTTCATTTAAGTCAGAATTTAATTTGGTACCTAAACCGCCCCCCCCCCCCCCCCAACCTTTCATTCTAATTAAATTTAAATTTAAATGAAGATGAGAAATTGAATCCTAATCCCTAAAGTAGATATTCAATTACCCTACAAATAAATGTTTGGAGTGTATGAACAAAGTCTCACATGAAAAGTAGAAAAGAAAAATAAGCTACTTATAAGGAGTTGGATACTCTTAATGATGTGAGGCCTTTTGGGAAAAACCGTACAGATTTGACCTAAAGCGGATAATATCACACCATGTTAAGAGATGAAGGCAGGAGAATTGCAAGGTAAACTATTGGGATTGGCTTTTAATTTCTTCAGAAGGAATCATTCATCATTTGATTCTTTTTTCGCTTTTATGCTATTTAGATATTGATATTTTATACATATTTACGAGAGATATAAAAATAAAATTTTTGTTACAAATATTTATTTTTGTCAACTCAAGGGACAAAAGGGACATGTGTGGTGTATACAATAATTATACATATTTGGGACATAACATTCTTTTTATACAAATTGGTATAGAATTTAAATTCAAACTTTGAAAAAGATAATGCCAAGAAATTGATTTGTGCCTTTTCCTATAGGAGTTCAAGATGTGCCTTGCTGTAAGTGATTAATGAATAATTAAAATTTTACAAAACACTACAATTGGGAGCCCTTGTATAATCACTATTTCTCCGCTATTCCGAAAGTAAAGTGATTAAATTATATCCAAACTATATACGATCACTATGCAAAAAAAATATACAACTACAAATCTCACTATACAAAAGATATACAACGTATAATATAATTTATATAAAAAATATACAATTTTGATACAAAAAAGCTAGAATCTTTCAAATATTTTACTATACTACAGTTCATGTGCACACTAGTACAAAATGTATATACATTTTTTATACATCGTAGTCATTCAATATACAAAATAGATGTCACTATACAAAATATATACAAAAAGACTGTCACTATACAAAATATATACAAAAAGACTGTTACTATACAAAAAATATACAAAATAGATGCCACTATACAAAATATATACAAAAAAGACAGTCATTATACAAAAGATATACAAAATAGACCGTCACTGTATAATTTATATACAATAAACTGTCACTATACAAAAAATATACTAAATAGACTGTCACTATATAAAAAAAATACAAAATAGACTATCACAATATAAAAAATATACAAAATAGGTTGTCACTATACAAAAAATATACAAAATAGATATTTCGGACTATTAAATGTAATATGTTTGGGCCGGAGGTACATTTCGTGTCAATGGGAAAAATATGGGCTATTAAAATTTTGAAGGGCTATAGAGGATCATTTTCTTGAGTATCTTTGGACCGTTTTAGCCCAACAAGACGAGTTGGGGGAACTCCTCTAATTTTCTAAAATTAGAACAGACTGGAGATCTTCAATATTATTGTTTCAAGGTTCCTTATTTTTTTTCTCCAATAGGTTAACTACTATGTCAAGAGTGAGTTGCTTTAGTGGTAAGCACCCTCCACTTCTAACCAAAAGGTTGTGAGTTTGAGTCACCCCAAGACCAAGGTGGGGAGTTCTTGGAGAGAGGGAGCCGAGGATCTATCGGAAACAGCCTCTCTACCCCAGGGTCGGGGTAAGGTCTGCGTACAAACTACCCTCCCTAGACCCCACTAATGAGATTATACTGGGTTGTTATTGTTAACTACTATCTCAATTTATTTCATATATATATAAATATATAAATATCTTCTTCTTTTATAAGTCCAGATTCTCCTCATGCACTAAATTAATGAAATTATATGTATGCAACAAAGGTCCAAATAACGTGACCAACACTTGCACGAGTGGTAATATTTTTAATAGTTGCATGCATAATGTTCAGATACAGAATTATTTGTTAGATTCAGTATCTTATGCATGCCTGTAATGCCTATTTTTTTATCGTTTATTTTGTTGTCCTATAAACTATGGCAACTGATACATATTAAATGCGTTCTAGAAGGTGACATTAAAAGAGCAACCAAACAATTTTGTTGTAGTAAACTAGAAAGTCGGAGACTTTGCAATTTCATCACATTTTACTTAGGTTAAATGCTTTAATTTTTCCAACACCGTCCATTTTTTACCTGCTCTTAATACACTACATATTCACCAGTTCAAACAAAAAAAAAAGGTCAGAAAAAAATAAATTAGAAAGTCATTATCAAATGACTTGATTGCATCCTCATTTGCCAAAATATTCCATAAAAAAACAAAGAAGAAAAAAAACAAAGGAGAAAGTTGGTGAATGTGTACTGAAAAAAATGAATAGAAAATGGACAAAATCAGATTAGGTTACTAGTGCCCAAACTGTCATATACATTGTTCACCAATTTTATTCCTAGCTAGTATAAAGTTATAAATTTCTTTCTGATACCATATAGACATAGTACTAAACATAATATAAAAATCAAGCAAATAATTAATTACTCCCCCATGTACTAGCGACATTATCTGTGCGCATACAACTCGAATAATTAAGGTGGAGACAGACAGATTTTGTTTTTTTTTAAAAAAGAAATTGGGTGGATGTAACCCTGAACCTGATAAGTAAAAAAAAAAAAAAAAAAAAAGAAGATAAGAGAACCCTGTAAAAAGATCAAAACCTATAGTTTGTGATGCAAAATAAAGTTAAATATGATAAGATGCAATATCAGTCTCAAAGTAGAGTTAACTAAAAATTTCTTTATTAAGGCTAGTTAAGAGATCGAAATCCTATCAATCATCTCATTATACCCGTTGATAGTGCATGTAAGAAATGTTAAAGCTATATTTTTGTCACTCTAATTGAAGTAGTGTACATGTTATATACAGGGCGGATTTAGGGTAAATTTCAGTGCACGTGAATCCATGTTCTTTCTGTCAAATTATGTATTTTATATACAAATTTTCAAGAACTGATATAATATTATTTATTGACCCCCCATACTCCAAAAATGTTGAATGATGCAATTGGTTGAATGTTGCGTTATTTACTCAAAGGAAGAGATATCAGAAACAACTTCTATATATCTATGAGGTAGGAGTAAGGTCTCCGTACACACTCTCACCAGACCCCATTTATGGGATCAAACTGAATTTGTTGTTATTGTTATTGTTGCTAGATCTGCCTCTGGTTATATACCTAATCGTAGGGACCACGGTAGATCTATATGGTAGGCTAATAGCCTATTTGGCGTCAATTTTTAGGAGCAGTTTTTAAAAGTTTGGCCAAATACTAATTATTTCTCTAAAGTGCTTTTCAAATTAATTAGTCAAACGCAAACTGGTTCTTATCAAAAATATTTTTTTGAAAAGTATTTTTATAAAAAACACTTCTCAAAATAAATTTAATTTTAGAAGTTTAGCCAAACACGTTAAGTATGAAAACGGATTGTAGTAGGTTATATTTTGGGGTCCATCTGGGGCTATATAATTTGCCAGCCACAAAACCAGTCAATATTATAGGTTTTTTATTTTTTATTTTTTAGTCAATATTGTAGCTTGAGCCAACAAATCTCATGCTACTAACCATAAAGCATATCTAGAAGTTATAAATTAGTCATTAACAACCTCATATTAAACCACACATTTTGGACATTTAATTAAATGTAAAAGTAAAATAACAGCTGTAGGGGTCGTATATTTCCAAGAATAGCGAATGGATAAATGAGAAAATACACATTTTAGAAGGGATATTTTGTCTTGTAGGTGAGCTGGTAAGGATGGTTGAAGAGAAAATTAGGAATTTCAATCTAGAATTAGTTTGACTTTTGGTACTCTCTCTGTTCATTTTTACTTGTCCGCTATGGACATTTTATACCCCTTAAGAAATAATAAATAAAGTGTATTGTTTACCATGATATCCATATTAATTGATGTATATTTTTAATGGATTTGAGAAAATAACTTAAAATGGGTAATTAATACCGTGGGTATAATATGAAAAAAGAAATTGTCTTCTCTTGATATGCTAAAAGTGACAAGGAAAAATAAAAATCTATTCTTATAATACTAGATAAGTAAAAGTGAACGAATGGAGTAATTAACTTCTCTAATTAGTTTCGTAGTTATTTCACGCTAATTTTCATAATCATGGTTAGAGGTTTAAGAGTAAATTTCATGGGAGGTCATTCAACTTTGTGTTCATTGCTCAAAAGTCATTTTTCTTTCTTTTGTTACGTAAAAGTCATTCAACTTTGTGTTCATTACCCAAAATTCACTTCTCTTTCTTTTGTTACACAAAAATTATTTTACTATACTCTAGTTATCACAATAATCACTTTGTGTAACAAATCTATTTTTATTATTTAAAATAAATATTTTTTATCATTTTTATATTTAAAATATGTTCATGTTTAAATATGATTAAATAAATTGAGTGCCTTAAAAAAATAAAATATATTGATATATTATAAAAATAATAAATAAAATAATTTAAATTTATTTTAATTATAAGTAAAATACCTATGTAAAAATATATTATATAGTATGTACTCCATATAGAAGGTATTACATAAATGAGAGGATTTATAATGTCAAGGACATAATAGACTTTTCAAATAAAAAGTATTATAAAATTTGGCCAATGTAACTTTTGTGATAAATAGAGTAAAGCAAAATAATTTTTGTGTAACAAATGAAAGAAAAATGACTTTTGGATAATGAACACAAAGTTGAATGATTTTTATGTAACAAAAAGAAAAAAAATAACTATTGCATGATGAACACAAAGTTGAACGATCACCCATAAAATTTATTCCAAATTTAATAAAAGCAACATATTTGACTAATTATTCGAATAGTGATTCAGCTTTCCATTTGTTTGCAAATCTTCAACCAAAATAACATATAGTCAAAAGAGAGCCATGATTGTCTAAAAGGCAGAATACCTTTTTATTCATGACTAAGAAGCAGTAATATTAAAGCCTCTCTTTCCTATTCTTATTACAACTAATAATCTTGCTTCCCACGTTTATTTTATAAAATATAATGATAATCCTATCTCTTATTATTCTATTAATAATCTTACTTACGATTTGTCTTCACATCATCCGACCTACTACAATGTTCGAAATGTTCTAGATTACTAGAACCCCAAACTCCATTTATTTTAGTACAAACTACCTCTTATGTGCAAAATTCACATAACTTCCCCTTCGATTTCTTAAAAATACATAATTTCAATCCCCTTCTTTGTGGAACATCATACTCCTTCCGATCCTTTTCATCTGTTGCTTTAGCAAAAAAATAAATTCGAAAAATAATTGTCACTTTAAATAATCAAGAAGGCACTAATTTTTCTTGGAAATAACGTTTAAGAAAAAGAAAAGAATAGAATGTTCTTCGTTAATGTCTAGGTCCTCTAGGAATACTATTTTCCTTTCACACTTCATTAACTCTTTGTTTCTTCTAGAAACAGATTACTTGGCCAGAAATCAATGACTTCATGTTGATATTTCATACGAGAAGGAGATACTTGGAGCAACGATAAATTTTTTTAATAATGAATACCACTAATACTTGTATTATGATAGATTATTTACATCATATCTCTTAGGATGCGGTCCTTCCTCAGATCCCGTATAAATACAAGATGCCTTATGTATCAATCTACCTTTTTAAAAAAAAAATTACTTCATGCAATATGAAGCTCCCTTTTTGGACACATTTTTTTTTCTTTGCAAACAATGTTTGTTCGTGGAACTTCATCAATTTTTGAAAAATAATTAAAGAAATTTTTTTAAGTTCGCAGAACTAGTTTGGACTAGTTTTTGGTTTTCCACTCACAAAATTTCAACTTGCAAAACTATTATTCAACATAACTTCAAAAATACGTATTTTTAAGTTTCAACAAAATCTATATCCAAACGCCTTACGAAATATCCACAAGGATGTATATATAATTTTGGAAACTAGAGGGGCTTTATTTGCAATTACAAAATATATGTAAATGATCAACCTAAGATGATGAAGCTCATTACGCATGACTCTACCCTCTTCAATTACATTACACTTGTAATTCTTCATGTCATTTTCCAAATATCTTTAACTTTTACTTGAAGGACAATCCAAAATTTATATAATTGTGGGTCATTATATACATTGTGTCCAAAATCAATATGTCATTTGTCCATAAAAAACCATGACAATTTTTTTTTATAGAAAGGTAATAAAAGGCGGCTTGCTTAATTAGAATTTAAACTCATAGCCCCACATAAGTCAATAATATTTAGCTCTCCTCCTTCCTTTGCTCTTTACAAAATCTTGGCTTCTCCCTTTCCTTATATAAACATCTTAAAAACACCATTTTCTTCTGTTTCTGCTAAGCTTTCATTTAACAGAAACCAGCAAAAGAAAAATGGAAGTAGCGATACCCTATAATGAAATGGATAATTTCGAGTTCAGTGCAAGATCATCACCATTTACTAGTCCACCTTCTACACCAAAACCCTTCAATGGTGATTATTACTTTAGTGCTCCTCCTAGTCCTTCTCATCTCTCTCAATTTTATCGTGAATTCAACAGTTTGTTCTTAGCTGATAATAATGTTGAAATTTCCAGCCATGTTAGTGGAGATGACTTTGCTTTTGATATTAGTCAAGAATTGGAAAAAAGTTCTGTTTCAGCTGAAGAATTGTTTGTTGGTGGTATGATCAAGCCTTTAAAACCATCCCATATTTCACAAACTCAAACAAGAAACAAAAAACAAGAAACTGAACACCCTTTTGTTATTTCTGCTGAAAAAAATACAAGAAAAAGTAGTACAACAGAAAGGGAAAGTAGGGCAAAACAGAGAGTTTCATCAAATGGGAGTATGTCATCTTCTTCAAGTAGAAGAGAAACAAGATCACTTTCTCCTATGAGAATTTCTCAATATCAATGGGAAGAACAAGAAGAAGAAGAGGAAGAAGAAGAAAGAAAGCGAAGATCTAATTCTGCGTGTTCAGCTTTGACTTCATCATTTTCTAATAAAGGAAGCAGAAAATGGAGATTTAAAGATTTTTTCTTATTTAGGAGTGCATCAGAAGGAAGAGCATCAGATAAAGATCCACTAAAGAAATATACTGCAGCTTATAAAGCAGGAAAAAACTCAAGTTTTAAGGGAAATGATAGTCCTATTTCTTCTTCATCTAAAGCTATTGTTACAACAAGAAGGAAAAAAGGACAAGTTTCAGCTCATGAATTGCATTATACAGTGAATAGAGCAGTTTCATCTGATTTGAAAAAGAGAACTTTCTTGCCATATAAACAAGGGATTTTGGGACAATTGGCTTTTAATCCTGCAGTTCATGCATTGGCTAATGGCTTTGGATTATCACGCAAATCATGATAATTTTGATGTTTAGTCATTAATTCCATTTTTTTTTGTATAGACAATATTTGTCTTTTTATTTTTATTTTTAATGTTGTTTTATTTATGAGTTAGGGGAGTGGTTATTGTCAAATCACTGAAAACTGGTGAAAAATATCCATATTCCTGTATAAGTTTTAATATTGTAAGCTGGATCATTAGATGAATAATTCCTTTTTTCAGAATTAATTTTGCATTTGTCTAGAAATTAAGTTAGGAATTTGCTACTTCATCCCAATTTATGTGTCATACTTTCCTTTTTAGTCTGTCCAAAAAAGAAATAAATACTTTTTTATTTAGAAATAACTTAATTTTAAAAAATTTAATTTTACTTTTGATGAAATAATTTACAGCTGCACAAGTATTTATAGCTTGTTTTATATCACAAGATTCAAAAGTCTTCCTTTCCTTTCTTTATTAAATTATGTGACCAGTCAAATACCACTCTGATAAATTGAGACCGAGAGAGTATCATCTCTCCTCAATAATCTCCTAGTATGAGCAAATGAGTCCCGGACATGGACGATCTTTGATTTCTTCAATGTAGAGGCTGATTTAGGATAGTTAGAGTTTAACAGAATTCATTATTTACCGTTTGAACTATATAATAAAAAAATATTTATACGCATATATATCACATGTACTGATCTATTTACTGAAGATCCTAGATGTGGATCTAGTTAATGTGATGAGTCTCGTAAGAAAACTAGCAAAAAACATGAACATGTGCACAATCCAAGACAAAATGCTAGTACTACGATTTAGTCCACGATACGTGCTGCTTGTTATTGACAATTCGGTACTCTTAATAATGACAAGACAATATCTATCAACATTGTTATGTTCTTGTATTAAATTAAGATCATATACTGAAATTAGTTTTCCTCATGGTTAGTTAGTTGAGATGTCATCTCTCTTCTTTTTTATCACTCAATTATCAAAATATCAAGTATTGTGAAGTAGATTTTCAATATAAATTTTGGGTAAACATGTTGTCACGACCCAAAATTCAACTAGTCGTGATGACACTTAACCCATCCCGTTAGGTAAGCCAATTTTCAACTAATAAATTTCAATAATAATTATTAAAGCAATTTAAGTGAATAAAGATCCTAATCTTATACAATCCCCAAGAACTGGTAGTACAAATCATGAGCTTCTAAGATTGAAATGAAATAAATACATAGTCTGTTTGAATAATACATAAACAGAGCTTTTATAAATCTAAGGCTACCCTGAACAAGAGGCAGCTACAGCAGGAACGCAGGTACATCTTCAAATCCCGCAACCATCGAGCACAGCAACAACAACAGCCAACATCTGCATGCAATGTGCATAAGTGTAGTATCAGTACAACCGACCTCATGTACTGAGTAAGTAACAAACCTAGCCGTAGGTTGAAAGTAGTGACGAGTTTCCACCAAGGTCGGGTCCAATACCAATAGTCCACAACAATCCATGACAACATAAAGCAAAAAAAACCAGAAGTAACTCAGGGATAAAATACTCAGCCAAATAATGATTTCAAAAATAATAGTTCTTTCTTTCAAATACATCAGTGAAAACCCAAATCGTTTGCCGAAGTTGCCTATAATATGAATAGTTTAAAAATAATAATTTCTCCAAAAATATTTTGAATAATAAATAATATATTTCATTTTCCTTCCGGATAACCTGTGTAAAACAAATGTATCACTATGCCCATCTATCAAAATTTGTGAGAAATCATGAATGATGTGATTTAGTACATCACGAGAAAATACATCTCTATGCATGTATGTCATGTGTGCATGCCAATGCGATGCAACTTAGTGATAAAATCATAAACAGCCCCTCGGGCAGAACATCACTCATATACAGCCCCTCGAGCAAACCTCGAAGTCACTCGTGCCACTCGGGCATACCTCACAATCACTCATGCCTCCCAGTCACTCAGCACTCGCACTCAGTAGTTACTTGCGCTCATTGGGGGTGTGTACAGAGTCCGGAGGGGCTCCTTTAGCCCAAGCGCTATAATCTGCACGGACAACTCACGCGCTATAATAATAAAGTATGTTACAGGTGGGAAACCCCGATCCACACTCATTCTCACAATCAGGCCCTCGGCCGATATCAAACATGCTGTGGCGTGCAGCCCGATCCTATAAATATGTAACATAAATCAGGCCCTTGGCCTCACTCAGCCATAAACCTCTCAAGCCACTCGGGCATTTCAGTAAAACAGGGCATTCGGCCCCAACCATTTATATGCATCAAAATAGAGTCATAAAACTGAGTTATGATATGCAATGAAATGAATATGACTAAGTATGAATTTTCAATTTAACACAATAATTCACAGCAATATGACCTCTGAGGGTCCCAATAATACTGGCACATAGCCTCAATATAATTTTTAATATGCTTTTCAGCTCAATTTGTTTAACACATAAAACCGCATGGAAAATGCCAATATTATTTAACTATAAAATTCCACAGAAATAATTATGTCACAATTTCTATAGTGCACGCCCACACGCTTGTCACCTAGCATGTGCGTCACCTCCCAAAATTCACAAAATACATATATTCAGGGTTCATACCCTCAACTCCAAGATTAGAAGAGTTACTTACCTCAAACAAGCCAAATCCAACGCCGAGCAAGCTAAACAATGCTCCAAAAATCCCATTATGCGCGTATCAACTTTCAAACGGCTCGAATCTAGTCAAAATAATTTGATTCAGCCCACAAAAATTATAGGAATTAATTCCATATCAAAATACTAATATTTTTCAAAAATCCGAAATTGCTCCCCAAAAATCACCCGTGGGGCTCACGTCTCGGAATTCGGTAAAAATCACAAAATCCGAACTCCCATTCAACCATGAGTCCAACTATACTAAAATTACTCAAATCCGACCATAACTCGGCCTTCACATCCTCAATTTAAACTAAGAGGGTTTTCAAACTTTTCTAACTTAATTCACCTATTAAATGATAAAAATAACCATGGATTCGGGTAATTTAACCAATATTGAGTTAAAAATACTTACCCCGTTATTTTCTATGAAAATCGCCCAAACATCGCCTCAATCTGAGCTCCAAATCGTTTAAAATGGAGTCCCATTTTCTGAACATAAACTACGCGAGCTCCCCTTCGCGAACGCGATGCACAACCCAGCTCTTCTTTGCGAACGTGAGACCACCTCGCGAACGCGAAGAGTAAATCCTGCCTGCCTGAAATTCTTCTTCGCGAACGCGAGGCTCCACTCGCGAACGCGATGAAGGAAACCAGATGGTGCATTAGAAAAATTCCAGCAGAGTTCCATGTCCAAAAATCCAACCCGTTAACCATCCGAAACTCACCCGAGCCCCTCAGGACCTCAACCAAGTATACCAACAAGTCCTAAAATATCATACGAACTTAGTCGAATCTTCAAATCACCTAAAACAACGCTAAAATCATGAATTACACCCCAATTCAAGCTTAATGAACTTTGAAATTTCTAATTTCTACAAACGACTCCGGAACCTATCAATTCACGTCCGATTGACCTCAAATTTTGCACGCAAGTCATAAATGACATAACGGAAGTATTTAAATTTTCAGAATTGTATTCTGACCTCGATATCAAAAAGTCAACCCCCAGGTCAAACTTCCCAAAAATTCAACTTTCGGCATTTCAAGCCTAATTCCACTACGGACCTCCAAATAATTTTTCGGACACGCTTCTAAGTCCAAAATCACCATACGGAGCTATTGAAATCATCAGAATTAAATTCCGAAGTCGTTTACATATAAGTCGATATCCGATCACTATTTTAACTTAAGCTTTAAACCTTGAAACTAAGTGTTCTAATTCCTTCAAAAACCTCACTGGACCCTAACTAATTACCCCGGCAATTCGCACAATAACTGTAAAGTACAATTTGAGAAGTAAAAGGGGAAAGGGGTTGTAATACTCAAAATGACCGGCCGGGTTGTTACATTCTGCCCCACTTAAACATACGTTCGTCCTCAAACATGCCAAGAGTTGTTTCCAAGCCATCAAATCACTGTTCCATCTTACCACGCACGTACCCGGGGGTGAACCCACGTCACCCTATCCCACATAAGGCTTGACTACACAATGCAACTGAAAATCATTAATTTAACCTTAGTCCATAAACCTTGGAGTTTAATTTACAACCTTTAAAATCTCTTTCAAGACACAACTCTTACATTTACACACCATATAAGTCCAGACAAGTTGCATCGAGCTATAACTATAATCACGGATATAATCAACCAACATAATACACAACTCGCATACTTGTAGCACCATTCCTGATCGCAGTGACTACTCCAAAACCAACCGCATACTAGTATTAAACCCATATCGAACCAAACCTCATCCCAAAACCTTCGTACACTGTTGATAATAAAAGAAACACGCAGTATCTCATAACCCTTTATCAAACCAACAAGTCATGGAGATCTCTCGCCCCAACCAAAACAATAATCACTTTCTGAGCCAGCTTTCAATATTATACTCCCGAATATACCGAAATTAAACCTGATAGTACCCATTCCAGGTCCAATGACCTTATATTACTCAACATAATTGTTCCACAGACATACCGCACCAATATAACTCGGAGGCACAACTCGTGCCATCCGTGCACTAATACGCAATAATTCAAATGTACCCAGTCATGGAAAATGACTCAAATGAGAGAACTGCCCTGCCAGATTAACAAGTACCTCCACAACGAAATGCTGAAAATTCATCATACATCGTAGAACCGTCACCCGATTCTAACATGAGGTTCATATTATAAACTACGAGCCACCCTGCTCCAAATTAATAACAACGGATAGGAAAATGATAAAAATACCACACAAAACCTGAAAGGACATAACCATTATGCTATCGATCATGCAATACCCAAATACTCATCTCACTCAAATTTTGCTATAAAGCTCAAATAGAACCGCACCATTTGTGCATAAAACCAATGAATCATAACTCTTCGTAGTTCAACATCAACTGAATGTCACATCCCTCAATAATAGCAGTATGGAGCCAACCATTTCGGCTCGGTGTAGAATACACATCTTAATTGGGCCTACCTATGGACCCCCAAATCAACTCGGATTACTCACAAATGGATAAAAATCCCTCCAAAAATCCATAATGACTGAATCATAACACATTTTATCATCTAGCTAACTCTGGCCATAACTTCACAGTCCACAACCATGAAACAATCTGCTCCTGGGAACTCCCAATCTCCAAATCCATAGAACACGCGAATCACCATATTTGATTCCATCTCCACTGCCCGAATGCCTAACACCTCTCTCATACACGATCATCCCACGAGAAATACTTTAAAAGTTCTTCCGTGCCACTTGACAAAATTTGAATATCAGCAGTCTATCAACCATGTGAGTACCGCAATACTAATTTATACATCTGTAAGTCAAAATACAATGTGCCTTCTAAAGTTCGCCCCTTTCTCATACAAAACCAAGTAGTAATAATATTCATCTAGTTATTTGAAACCGTCCATGTTGTCAAACATTCGTTACCTTTTCTTCAAGACTGTACTGCCACCTTGTACATAAAAATCTAGCTTTCGCACAATACATAACATCTATCTTGCCATCATGTGAAAAGCACAAGAATCTTATTATTAACTTTGAGTCACCAATAATTTACATACCATTTTAGTTAGAAACCTTTCTCTTGCTTCTTTTCAGGAGGAAATCACAATACACAACATGTTCTCCACACCGGTAGAAACCATCAAGAATACTTTGGAATCCATTTGTATATAATCAATCCCTTAAAACTAAATTCCTCTAACTCGACCAAGCCACGCAGGTCGCCAAGTCCAAGTGTATTGCCACAAAGCACCTGTAGAAAACCCCCACATCATATGCACCCAAAGAACCGATCTTATCCATTACCATACTGATCCAACCTACTACCCAGTTGTCCTATTTTCTCCGAGCCCCTTCCGAATTTGTCTTCAGATTGATACTTCTTCTTGCTACAATACCATGATCTTTAACCACAACTTACCCTACAAACCTTAGCATAGAACCACAACGCCCTACGGCCCATAAGCAACTGTATTCTTCTTAAGCACCTTCAAAAATACCACAACTATAACACTCACTCTGAGAATACCTTATGTGAATTTGAAATTGTTCTTCTTACCTTCCTTATACAAAAATGTAGAATCCATAGTCATACAGAATTCCCGCAAGTCCAGGCACCATCAAACAAAAATCTCAGATTTTAACCATACGCAAGTCCGGAAACTTTCTCAATTGCTATATCTAATTCTCATACCCACTAGAATTTTCTCGGGAGTCACCCACTTTGCTCAAATTTAATTGCACCGCCCAAATGTGCCAAAAGACACGTGCCCCATTAGCACCACAACACTCAAAAAAGTAATTCTACTTTAACACTACATAACAAATTCATACTCCGTGCGCACTACATCATTCACCAATAACAACTCACTCATCCCGCGAATTTTATTTACTCATACATGCAATATAATCCTTAACCAAGAATTTCTTATTCGAGTCATTCTCGATCTTAACTTCTGCAAGTCATAGCTAACCCACAAGTATGCCTCAGACCAAAACTAAAATTAAATATATAACCATGAAAATAAGTCGTCTGCAGCATGCTCCCCCACTTGGCTCAAAGCCATAAACTTAAACACTCCATAACTCACAATATACATACTCTACTACTGCCCTCATACTTCCGTCAGTTCCACGAAAAATTCTTCTCAAGCTCATACAACGCCAACCATAAAAGTACCCCAAATCATCTGCTAAGCTTGCAATCATTCTCTAGACACTGAAGTCAACTTTCTCAGCCAGATTCAAATTCAAATCTCCACATATACGCCCTGCTGGTGGAAAAGTAACTCTCCACTCACATATAAGGAATACACCTACGTAGATTACTCTCCAGGAGATAACCCACCTCCCTAACCTCAAATTGGCATCTTGTTATATCTTTTCGCAGTCACAATTACTATGCAATCACTTAGTCAATCTGAGTCCAACTCATTACCCAGACATGAGAATTTAATTTACCCTAAAATTTAACAATATGAAAGATCCTTCAAAATATTCATACTCGAGACTGTACGTCACATTAAAACGAAAATCAAGCACCCGATGACCATTTTTTTACATTTCAAAAAAACACTTCTCGTCACATTCAAATAGTCTTAACACATCCCGCGGTCACATCATACCCATCATACTGCCATTCCACCGCTCATCGAGCCACAAATTCCACTGTAGAGTCATTACCGGACATATGAGTCAAATTCTACAAGTTATAACTGAAGCTGCCGAGCTTAAACTGCGGTCTAACCATGGCCTCAAGTCCTCCATACTGGCCGATCACCAAAACATAGAATACTCATCTCGAACTTCGTTCATGGAATCACAAGCCGGCGGTGCATAGTTGATACCGAGCGCTCATGCGCGCATACGATTACGTGGAAGAAATTCAAAGAGTTATGTCCCAAGCTGAATCAATCCCGCACGATAAGGAACGAAAGATGGGAAGTATTTATCCTAAATGCCATGTAGCCTCTCGAAGATAAGTATTGACGTCATCATACCGATCCGCAAAACTCTACTAGACACTTGCTCATGACTTGTAGAACCTATGAAGCTAGAGATCTGATACCAACTTGTCATGACCCAAAATCCAACTAGTCGTGATGGCACCTAACCTATCCCGTTAGGTAAGCCAATTTCCAAGTAACCAATTTCAATAATAATTATTAAAGCAATTTAAGTGAATAAAGATCCTAATCTTATACAATCCCCAAGAACTGGTAGTACAAATCATGAGCTTATAAGATTAGAATATACAAAGCAGAAATAAAATAAATACAAAGTTTGTTTGAATAATTCATAAACAGAGCTTTTATAAATCTAAGGCTACCCTGAACAAGAGGCAGCTACAGTAGGAACGCAGGTACATATTCAAATCCCGCAACCATCGAGCGCAGCAATAACAACAGCCAACATCTGCCTGCAATGTGCATAAGTGTAGTATCAGTATAACCGACCCGATGTAGTGAGTAAGTAACAAACCTAGCCGTAGGTTGAAAGTAGTGACGAGTTTCCACCAAGGTCGGGTCCAATACCAATAGTCCACAACAATCCATAACAACATAAAGCAAAAAAATCCAGAAGTAACTTAGGGATAAAATACTCAGCCAAATAATGATTTCAAAAATAATAGTTCTTTCTTTCAAATACATCAGTGAAAACCCAAATCGTTTGCCGAAGTTGCCTATAATATGAATAGTTTAAAAACAATAATTTCTCCAAAAAAAATTTCAATAATAAATAATATGTTTCATTTTCCTTTCGGATAACCCGTGTAAAACAAATGCATCACTATGCCCATCTGTCAAAATGTGTGAGAAATCATGAATGATGTGATTTAGTACATCACGAGAAAATACATCTCTATGCATGTATGTCATGTGTGCATGCCAATGCGATGCAACTCAGTGATAAAATCATAAACAAACCCTCGGACAGAACATCACTCATATACAACCCCTCGGGCAAACCTCGAACCCACTCGTGCAACTTGGGCATACCTCACAATCACTCTTGCCACTCGGGCATACCTCACAATTACTCATGCCTCCCAGTCACTCAGCACTCGCACTCAGTAGGTACCTGCGCTCACTGGGGGTGTGTATAGACTCCGGAGGGGCTCCTTCAGCCCAAGCGCTATAATCTGCACGGACAACTCACGTGCTATAATAATAAAGTATGTTGCAGGCGGGCAACCCCGATCCACACTCATCCTCACAATCAGGCCCTCAGCCGATATCAAACATGCTGTGGCGTGCAGCCCGATTCCATAAATATGTAATATAAATCAGGCCCTTGGCCTCACTCAGTCATAAACCTCTCAAGCCACTTGGGCATTTCAGTAAAACAGGGCATTCGGCCCAAACCATTTATATGCATCAAAATAGAGTCATAAAACTGAGTTATGATATGCAGTGAAATGAATATGACTGAGTATGAATTTTCAATTTAACACAATAATTCACAGCAATATGACCTCTGAGGGTCCCAATAATACTGGCACATAGCCTAACATGATTTTTAATATTCTTTTCAGCTCAATTTGTTTAACACATAAAACCGCATGGAAAATGCCAATATTATTTAATTATAAAATTTTACAGAAATAATTATGTCACAATTTCTATAGTGCACGCCCACACGCCTGTCACCTAGCATCTGCGTCACCTCCCAAAATTCACAAAATACATATATTCAGGGTTCATACCCGCAACTCCAATATTAGAAAAGTTACTTATCTCGAACAAGCCAAATTCAATGCCGAGCAAGCTAAACAATGCTCCAGAAATCCCATTATGCGCGTATCAACTTCCAAACGGCTATGCGAGACCTGGAAAAAATTTGATTCAGCCCACAAAAATTATAGGAATTAATTCCATATCAAAATACTAATATTTTCCAAAAATCCAAAATTGTTCCCCAAAAATCACCCGTGGGGCCCAGGTCTCGGAATCCGGTAAAAATTATAAAATCTGAACCCCCATTCAACTACGAGTCCAACTATACTAAAATTACTCAAATCCGACCACAACTCGGCCTTCAAATCCTCAATTTAAACTAAGAGGGTTTTCAAACTTTTCCAACTTAATTCACCAATTAAATGATAAAAATAATCATGAATTTGTGTAATTTAACCAATATTGAGTTAAGAACACTTACCCCGTTGTTTTCTATGAAAATCGCCCAAACATCGCCTCAATCCGAGCTCCAAATCGTTTAAAATGGAGTCCCATTTTTTGAACATAAACTTTCTGTCCAGGCCTCTCTTCTTCGCGAACGCGACAGGTCTCTCGCGTTCGCGAAGCACTAAATGTGCTTCCCAACATTTGTTCTTCGCGAACGCGAGACACTGCTCGCGAACGCAATGCTTTATAGAGCCCTTCTTCGTGAACGCGATGCACAACCCAGTTACTTTTCGTGAATGCGAAGAGTAAATCGTGCCTGCCTGAAATTCCTCTTCGCGAACGCGAGACCACCTCGCGAACGCGAAGAGTAAAACCTGCCTGCCTGAAATTTCTCTTCGCGAACGCGAGGCTCCACTCGCGAACGCGATGAAGGAAACCATATGGTGCATCAGAAAAATTCCAGTAGAGTTCCAAGTCCAAAAATCCAACCCGTTAACTATTCGAAACTCATCTGAGCCCCTCATGACCTCAACCAAATATACCAACAAGTCCTAAAACATCATACGAACTTAGTCGAACCCTCAAATCACCTAAAACAATGCTAAAACCATGAATTACTCCCCAATTTAAGCTTAATAAACTTTAAAATTTCTAATTTCTACAAACGACCCTGGAACCTATCAATTCACGTCTGATTGACCTCAAATTTTGCATGCAAGTCATAAATGACATAACGAAGGTATTCAAATTTTCAGAATTGGATTTCGACCCCGATATAAAAAAAGTCAACCCCCCGGTCAAACTTCCCAAAAATTCAACTTTCGGCATTTCAAGCCTAATTCCACTACGGACCTACAAATAATTTTCTGGACACGCTCATAAGTCCAAAATCACCATTCAGAGCTATTGGAATCATCAGAAATAAATTCCGAGGTCGTTTACATATAAGTCGACATCTAGTCACTATTTTAACTTAAGTTTTAAACCTTGGAACTAAGTGTTCTAATTCCTTCAAAAACCTCACTGGACCGGAACCAATTACCCCGACAATTCACACAATAACTGTAAAGTACAATTTGAGAAGTAAAAGGAGAAACGAGGTTGTAATACTCAAAACGACCGGCCGGGTCGTTACACATGTAAAAGAATTTTACTCCAAATAGGTTGTGAATGGTTTTCAAAAGAATTTATTATTCCCTTATTTCCTAATAATTTTGGATCGTACGCTCCTATTCTTTTATATAAAGCACATATTGGTTTAGGTGCACATATAGCAATTCTCATGGATGTTATTTAGAGATTAGTCATTAATTATTTTATCCTGCAATTTTAAAATAAAAATCTCAATTTCAGTACAATTTAAAAAAAATTTGTCCTGAAAATTTGAATTGAAAAAACTGAAATTCAAGACACACTGTTAATTTTTAAATTGTACCCCTTTAGAGTGGCTTCCCGGTGTCATTATTACGTAACTACATATTCCTCAATGTTGATTTATCCAATAGAATTTTTAAAGAAATAAATTAAAATCACACCACCAAATTATCGCAATTGTTTTCCTGCCTTTCTATTTTTTATTTCTTTGTAAGGACAATATTATTTAATCCATATTAATTGGGCATCTAGATGCTCTTACCCCTATAGTCAAATTAGTACGAAGACGTTCTGTTCTGTCACTTTATCCCAATAGCTAGCGCCATAAAATAGACACAGAGGTAAAGAGAGGAGTTGGATTGTCAACAGAATATGCTGCGTTACGCCAAGAAATGACAAATTTGACAGAAAGCCATTTTTGAAAAAGTAGTGAATTTATTATTTTAAATTTACTTGATGCAACTTGATTATCTTATTAGTCCTATGAATTTAGCTGTGCAGAAAACTCTATTTTGAACTTCTAGAAGAGCCCAATTTCTATCCATATGTATATAAATAAATAAAGAATAGAATGTAGAAAACTGAATATGACCGGCATTTTACATAATTGAGTTCGTTTAGAGTAGAAGCGGTTGAAAATTCTAGACCACCAGATGCATCATCAATATTGATAAGTTAATAATTTGTCATACTTGTTATATAAAATAAAGTTTGTTACAAGCACGTAAGCTAACACTATGGGATATGACTTCACATGAACTGAGTAATTTTTATTCAGACCTTGTATACATGTTAAGAAATTAATTAAATATCTATAAATATTTAGCTGTAAATTTAGTTATTATCTATATGAACTTGGGATCGCAGTAAAAACCCATAAACTTCATATATCCTAGTAACCTCTGCTGCTTGTTCTTGTTGGAATCAATTAAAAGAAATAGATGGAAAATAATCATGTGCTGGTCACATAACTATTGTGAGCACGTGATTTTTGCCCGACTAAAATTACTCCTACAAAATTCGAAAATAGATCTTTCTAAATTATTTTCGTTTTTATAGAATTTTAGAATTTTCTGGTTAATTTGGTTTGGATTTAGTTGCATATTTAATATTTAAAATTATAAAAAATACCAAAATGTATAAAATATTCATTGCGTAGCATCTTAGATTTAATTACATATTAGAATATAATTACATGAGTTAATTACATTATTAAACAAAAATCATAAAAAATGGTCGTTTTTACATATTTAGCTTTTAGTTTTAAAATTAGTATTTTTCTTTCATTAGTTTTAGGTTAATTAATTATTTTAATGTTAAAAATAGAAAATTAATCCAATTTTACATATTAGATTATTTTCGAACTTAACTTAGGTTTTTAATTAATTTTATTAGAATTTAAAAATTCAAGAAAAAGAAAAAAATGAAAGAAAGGCTTTATTTGGTTCCGGTTTGGGCCAAAGTCATTTTTCAGTGGCCCAATTTCCCTTGACCCATCAGTCCCTATCCAATCCCTTAGACCCGCGACCCGTCTGCCCAAACCCGCCCCACTCCCTTCTTCAATCTGAGCCTTTCAATCCATCCCCATCCAATGGACACAATCAACTCCCACACCCCATATAAAAGGCCCATTATACCTCTTAACCCTAATCCCATTAACCATAAAAGAACACCACAACGGCGCCTCACCCTCCTCCTCCACCTCCTTCCGCGCCACCACCATCCAAACCCACCGAAAAATTTCCTTCTAACCAATCACGTGGTCTTTCCTCTCATCCCCTTCCACGTGGCCTGACAAATAACGGATTTCGTACAAATTGAATCTTTCTCATTCTCCCTCACGCGCTCATCCCATCCGAAAATCAATTTGAATACGAGATTAGGATGAATGGGGGGCGTAGGATTGAGTCTCACCCAATCTACTCCCTCCACTTGTCCTTTACTCGTTTCAAGAGATGAATTTTCGGATTTTTTTAGAAAGAGGAAGAATTTTTATGACTTGAGGAGAAAGTATAGAAGCTTCTATATATTAGAGGTCATTTTTTTCGGGGGGGGGGGGGGGGGGGGATTTTGGTTTGGCTGGAGAATTTCGGATAGAAGTTTTTTTTTTTTTTAAAAAAAGAGAGAAGTAAGAGATAGGGTTTACAAAAGGAAGGGCTCTGCTTTTGATTCCATTTTTTTCAGCTTGTAAATTAATTTGAATCTCAGAAAAACAAAACAAAAATATATATTTCTTCTTTCCATTTCCAGTTTTCGAAGATAGAGTTTGATTGAAATTTGAGTTTGAGTTCGTGTTTGGATTCGAAATTCCGGTGCCGATCCGAGTTTCCATCCGAGGTTCGTGGTTTCGATTTGGCTCGCGACTTCTGCTCGATAACTTTGTTGTTTTCAGTTGAAACTTTGGACCAAAATATTGTATCTATTGATTCATTTACTGTTATTAAAAAGAATTTCGACTAAACAGGTTCATCTCTTTCTCTTCTCTAATTTGTTTTCGGTGATGTGAATATTTCTCTTCTCTAATTTGCTTTCGGTGATGTGAATATATATATATATATGGGATGACATGGCTCAATTCACTTTGAAATATTTATGAGACTGGATTATTTGACGAATGCTAAGTGAGCAATGACTCGTTTTCTGTGCTTTGCTTAATTATTTGAGATTACTACTTTGGTTTATATTTGCTTAGAAGCACCGCACATGAACATTGAGTCTATTTGCTTTCCTCAGGTCGTTTCAATTTCCGTTTGAAGTTGTCCTTTGTTCATTTTTCCATAAATAATTTATTCGTACTTATTGTTAAATTTCGGAATCTGTTAAGACTTCTACCTTCAAGGTTGTTGAGGGGTTAGTTGAATTGATATTTATTTGAGCATGGAGATTGAATTCATGTTAAGTATTTTGTTTCGAGGTGAAAATTCGTGATTGTATTAGCTACTGTGCTTCAGCTAGTTGGTCAGTTGATTCCATGTATTGGAAACAATAGATTTGTTATCATCATTCGCATCTTCGCAAGTTTTTCTTGTTTATCTTCCTTTCTTTGGACCGAGCTTACGATAGATGGCTTGATATCTTTTCTGCTATTGGTTTGGTTAGCGTCATTTGAATTTGATGAATCAGTGTCCTTAAGTATGTCGACATCCTAGCAGACTCCTTCCCCATTGATATACATATTAACTTATATTTATCTTTGCTCCTTGCTTAACAAGGAAGTTCCGGTTCCTGGTACCCCTTATGAGTCTGTTGAAGTTTCATTAATTTTAAATAGCATTTGTTTCGATATTACTCACTTAGCAGGTTTACTGTTGTCTTGGATTGATCCACTAGTTCTTAGAGTTTAAAATATTTTTTGTGTCTCATCCTCTTACTAGTCGCATTAGTAAAAGATATAGGCGTAAATTGTTGGGTTGTAACATTGATTTTTTAGTATCTTTTTGAATAGATTCATAATAGCTAAAATCATACATTTTTCCACAATAATTCCATTCCATAAGTCATGACCTCACAACAAATCTCAAATCTTAGGAAATAAATAGTTCATGAACATCGTGGCATAGTCATGATACGTAATCCCCAATTCGAGTGTGCGTTTCACGTGACTCAACTATAACTTCAAATAATAATAAAAATAAGCATGTCATAAATCGCGGGTGCATTTCATGTGGCGCGATTTGCGACGTGTGCCAAAACGACAAGTGTACGACATCGTGACTTGTTCCAGAAATAATTCCATAAATAATTATAAGCGATTAAAAAGTAAAAATGCACAATAGGTTTTAAATATGTAATGAATCAGATAATTAGGCCAAGTATTAATTGTTAAGTGACCGTGCTAAAACCACGAAACTCGGGAGTACCTCACACCTTCTCCCGGATTAACAGAATTCCTTACCCGGTCTTCTGTGTTCGCGGGCCATAAATAGAGTCAAATTTCCTCGATTTGAGATTTAAAATAAACCGGTGACTTGCGACACCATAAATTATTCCAAGTGGCAACTCTGATAAATAAATAATCCCATTTTGATTAATGTCACTTAATTTGGAAAAACTCTCCTAATCTCCCCTTCGGGAAAAAGGAGGTGTGACAACTCTGGCGACTCTGTTGGGGACCGAACCCAGAACTTCTGATTCAGGGTTCAGAATTCGAGCTTAGATGACTGTTATACTTGGCTTTTACTTATTATCTGATTTTTACGTGTTTGAGCCTAATGTGCTAAATGCCTCTTTTTACCGTTTTGATATTGTTTGGACTTTATATAAACTGTCACAAAACCCTTCTTTTCTCTGAGTCTTCTAAATCTTCTGGGAAGTGCACGTTGGCGTGACTTCTTTTCTATTAATGTCATATCCTAATTTAGAACGAGGATCGGATCAGTTACAAAGCCGGATTGCCTTTTGGTTACCGGTACGTTGCCCCTCCTCGGCTCGAGTTGTCCGCTCGGGTAAGCCAGGTCTAGAACCATACACCCAGGGTTTTAAGCCTAGAATAACACAGCCTCATGCCGGATCCCTAGTAGGTACGTTCTTTTGCATCACGTGCATTTGACTTTTGGAACTCAACACAGGGGTTGGGTCTGTCTAGGACAGGTGTACCCAATTTAAAAGACCATTCTGATGCATTTTATGTGCTACTTGTGCATTTATCGGTTTCGGCTTGTATGTTGACCGCCTTTTAGAATAGGGAAAGAAAATCAAGCAAAATCAAGAAGTGAGGTAGGATAGAGAAACATCCGATTCTAAAAATACCAGTGTTCAAAATATCCTGAAACTCTACCGAATTTTTAAAAAAAGAGAGAAAAGAAAAAGATGAGTCTTTGAAAAAATAAGTCCTATTTTTCCACGCGTCAAAACTCACCGAACTACGCGGGTTTGATTCCCATAAGGTGTGGGATACGTAGGAAACCCTCATCGGGTCCAGTCCCATTTTTGCAAAAATAATCAAAATAGAGAAATGTTGTCATAAATAAAGTTCGGCGATGCCATTTTTGCCCAAATAGCCAAAAATATCCTGACGAGACGCCGGAAGGCTATTTTGCAAGAATAGTCACTCATGTGTTTTTTTTTAGAAAAAAAAGAAAAAAGAAAAAAATTGGCCACTTAGAAAACACAGCCCTAAAATCTTCTCCTCCGAAGTGTTGAAAGGTCGTATTTGCAAAAGTAGCCGTGATTTGTTTTCAGTTGTATTTTGCAAAAATAATCTTTTCATGGTAAGTTTTATCCAAAATTTTAATCTGGTTACCCTAATTTAAAAATGTACAGAATGAGCACCGTTCAGAACTTACCTGTGAAGGTTATGGATTAGATTCCACTAGCACTCCACATGTGGTGGGAGGATTTGGGAAAACAAGGACGAGACATGGTCAACCAATACCTGGGGGCGCTCACTGGACTATTAAAAATTCAACCTAGAAGGGACATGATAGAGGCATTAGTGGCATTCTGGGACCCCGCTCATAATATTTTGCACTTCTCAGATTTTGAGCTTACGCCTACTTTGGAAGAAATGGCGGGTTATACTGGGAGCACGGAGGGATTGAGACACAAGTACCCGGTATCTCCAAGGACTGTTACTCCCCACAAGTTTCTGGACTTACTAAAGATAAGAAGACAAATCAAGACTGGAAGTCTAGCAGGGGGAACTTTTACTTTTCATTTTCTATATCAGCGATACGGGCATTTAAGGGGATTCGAAGACCCGGAAAATGGACTCTACAGTAAAGAAAACCAATCAAAATGGGAGACCCATAAATGTTTTGCCTTCATGGTGGCATTTTTAGGCCTTTTGGTGTTTTCAAGGGAAGATGGGCATATTGATTTACGGGTAGCCGGGGTTGTCCACGTTCTGACTACTCAGGCCAAGAGTACCCTCGCACCCATGATCGTATCAGATATATTCCGAGCCCTCACATTCTGTAAGGCCGGAGTCAGGTTTTTTGAGGGATGTAACCTGTTGTTGCAAATGTGGATGATCGAGCACCTTTGTCATCGTCCTCGATACATGAACTATGGGTCTACGGGGAAAAACTGCATTGAAGAGTTTGGTACATGAATAACAGGATTCGAAATGCGGAAAGGGGTCAAAGATTAGATTACCCTCCTTCGATCTACAACCGCAGATCAGATAGAGTGGACATTGGGTTGGCTTCCCGTTGATGAGATTGTTTATATGCCCGCCACTGGTCCCTACTTCTTGCTAATGGGTCTCCGAAGCATCCAACCCTATGCTCCGTACTGGGTTTTGAGATAACTTGGAAGATGCCAGACAGTTCCTAGAGATGAAGATCTTAGCACTTATGTGGTCGAAATCCGCTCTGATGCCCAATTTCCCGAAGAAGCGGTTCGCCAAATTTGGAGCGAATGCCAGTATTTGGGGGAAACCCCCCGAGTACGTGATTTGTCTAGTGGCGAGGTTTTACCTAGTTATGTTGCCTGGTATGGAAAGAGAGTCGCGACGAATGGTGAATCTGAACGGCACTAAAAGACCTCATATCCAAGAATTTGTTGACGTATCGCAGGAGCAGTGGGCTTGATTAGCCAAAGAAAAGTAATACTGGGCCACCATAAGCAAATTAGAACAACAAATCGGAAAAATCAAATTTGATAGTAGTTTGCAGGCTGCCGAGAATGAAGGAGAAAAGAAGAGATTGGTTCGGGAAAATGAGGCGCTCCGAGCTCAACTCCGGGACATGAGGATGGCCGCTGAAACGCCTGTGAGGAGCGAGAGAGATGAAAAACTCATCGACAACCTAAGGATGAAGGTGCATGACTATGCGGCTGACTTGACAAAGGCCGAAAGAGACTTATTAAATGCTCAAGCAAAGTTGGCCAAAGGTGCGGAAGAACAAGCTAGATTAGTCCACCAGTTGAAGCAGAAATATGACAAAGAAGTAGCAATTTTACAGAAAAGGATGGTTGCCCTTGAGAATGAAATGGTCAAGCAAACAAAGGATTTCAAGGCAGAAAGAGAGCATTACTATGCATTGATTTATCAATTACAAGAAAGCATGCAGCAGTTACAAGACCAAAACAACACAGATACACAAATGTTGGAGGCTCGAGCCCAGCAGATTGGGCATTTACTTCAAGAAAAGGGTGTCATCAGAATGAGGATTAAAGAGATAGTTGATTATGTTGTAATGAAATGCCATGAATATGAAGACATGACCAGGTCTATATTTTTTGCTTTTGTGATAACATTTGTTCGCCAGGTGATGGTTGACCTAGACCACCTTCAAGAAGATATTGCCCATAGGTCCGTGCGGAGACCGACCGATGTCCCGCAGGCCCCCAGAGTACCAGTGGAGGCTCTTATGTATTTTTGATTGTTCAGTTTTTGAGTCTGTATTTTACTTTTTATCGAGTTTTATTCGTCTTTGTCAAGGTTGTGTATTGCTTTATTTCGAGTCTGTAGATTTTCTTTTGTAGTCATCACTACTTTTAAGTCCTTGTTATAGAAAATCCAAAAAGATGTCTTTTATTAATGAAATATTAAAAAACCCAACAAAAAAAAACTTCTTTTCTTTCCTTTTGCATTTATATCCCTGAACTACGTAATGCTCTGATTTATGCGGCGTCATGATACGTAGGCAATCCCCATAAGATTCGATCATAGTCTTAAAAGAGAAAAGAAAACAAGGAAAAACAATAAAGAGAAAAATAGAGAGGAAAAGAAAAAGGGAGGGAAGAAAGAAAAGAGGGGCCAAACAAAAGAAAGAAAAGAGAATGAGAATTAAAAGAGCGAAACACACCAAAAGGAGAGGAAAAAATCAGGATTTGAAATTTGGGAAAAGAGCCAGGATGAAACACATAAGCCGTCGCAAAGCATTTAGAAACGTTTAATTGCTCAGGTGCATTGCATCCCCAATATGTGATTCCCTATCTGTTAAATGCTTCAAAACTGACCAAGTTATTGTGTGTGCATAAACAAACAGGTTATGTTTAGGTGGTTAGTTTGTTGGCATCCTGGCAAGTCACCCTTATAACACCAGATCAAAGCGCAAAACAGTCATGACTAGCAAAGAGTCGGACACTGGTGTTGTTGACTCGCCGAGGGAGATTGTAGAATCGAAGTCTGAATTGAAAGAGGAGGTCCACAGGTTGAAGCATCAAATGGCTGAAATGTATCAAGCCTGGATCAGGGGGCATCCTCCACCTTCATTTCCTGCTAACTACACAGAAAATCCCACTTTCATCCCACCACTGGCACAAGCCCAGAATCCCGCTACCGTTGATCTTTCCCCTCAGCATGCACCGGGTTTTACCCCTTTCCACCACTACCCCGGCACCTCGTTCCAAACTTTCCATGCTCCACCAACCAAAACAACCGCATACCGGGCTCCGACATCTGCTCCTATTTTCGTAGCCCCTCCGCGAGCTACCCTCCACCGATCTTCTAGTGAACCCGCATTCCAAGCTCCAGATACCCAATATTATGCTCCGGAACTAACTTTCAAAGTCACAGATCCTTATTCCTATACCCCTCACTTTGAACCTCCTGTTGAAATTGAGAAACCATCCCGGAACGTGGAGCAGGATGAGATATTCAGGAAAGTGAAGAGTCTAGAGCAATCTTTGAAGAACATGCAAGGGATATGAATCTAAGTAAGTGTGACTTACAAGGATTTATGCTTATTCCCTGATGTCCAACTGCCCGCTGGGTTCAAGATGCCCAACTTTGAGAGTCTTTTGCAGCAAGATGAGAGGCGCCGGTGGAAAATACAAATTATTAATGGCGTATTTCAGTCAGAGTTTGAGTGGGGCGGCGTTGGAATGGTACACCCACCAAGACGCTAGCAGGTGGTACACATGGGATGACTTGGCTTAGGCCTTTGCTCGGCACTTTCAGTACAATATAGACATTGTCTCAGATCGCCTATCTTTGACCAAGGTAGAGAAGAAGCCCAATGAGAGCTTTAGGGAATATGGTTTCAGATGGAGAGAACAAGCTGCACTGGTCAATCCTCCAGTGGAAGAAGATGAGATAGTCGAGTACTTTCTTCAAGCCTTAGAACCTACTTACTTTGGCCATTTGATCTCAGCCATAGGTAAGTCCTTCAATGATGTGGTAAAGATGGGAGGAATGGTGGAAGAGGGACTCAAGTTAAGAAAGATCATGAGCTACTCCGCCATAAAACAACCACACAGGCAATTCAAAGTGGCACCGGAAGCCTGTTAGGCAAAAAGAAGAAAGATGATGTCTCTATGTTTGTCTCTAGATCATGGCATGGCCCAAGTGGTTCGCCTCACCAGTACACCCAACCTCGACCCCAACCTCAAACCTACACCCAAGCTCCATATAATCCATCACAATATTATTTCCCACCACAAGACCCTCAATATTCAGTCAGACCACCTCAATACCATGTTCACCATGCACATTCATATGCGTAACCCCCTCCTTACCCGCAATGGCGTGCTCCAACTATACAAAATCCTTATCCACCCCCAAAACCATACCGAAACCCTACTGGTCCAAGCTTTCGATCAAGGCCAAATTATAGAAAAGAGAGGCAGCAGCGGAAAGAAACCTTCACCCCTCTTGGAGAGTCGTATACCAGTTTGTTTCAAAGGTTGAGGCAGTTGGACGCTTTGAGGCCAATCGAGCCAAAGGTACTAAATCCACCTCTAAGGAACCTTGACTATTCCCTCAGATACGCATATTGTTCTGATGCCCCAGGGCACGACACAGAGAAGTGTTGGCATTTGAAGAGGGCAATCCAAGAGCTTATTGATACAAATCAAATTGTGGTTCAGAACCCGGAGGCACCAAACATCAACCAAAATCCTTTGCCGGCCCATGCAGAGACACATATGATTGAGATATTTCATAAGGATGGGGAGCCCAAGAATTCTTCCAAGTCTGTCATGATGATCCGGGCCAGTGAAAGTAATCCAGTTAAATCTCCAGATTCTACAAAAGCAATGCCCTTGACAGTTGAAGGGGTGTCGGAGAAGCTAAGCACGCTCAACGTGAAGCCATATGTATTGGTTGTGAAAGGGCCTCCGATTGATGTTGAAGCGAACCAGGAAAAGCAAAAAGTGATCGTGCCAGGGGTCCCGGGCAAGCCTGTCATAATCGTGGAAGGGGCTCGTATTACCTTCGTTATTATTAAGCCAGTGACCTAATTACCAATGGTTGACACAAAAGCCGTCCCGTGGAATTAAAAACATATGATAGTAACATATAAAGGGAAAGAAGTAGAGGAAGAAGTCAATGAAACCAGAGGACTAACTCGTTCTGGGAGATATTTTACCCCAGAAGAACTGAGGAAAGCCAAGCCATTCAAGGATGTCCACATCCCAGTAAAGAAGCCAGTCACCGAAGAAGAGGCTGAAGAGTTCCTGAAAAAGATGAAAATGCAAGACTATTCCATTGTAGAGCAGTTAAGGAAAATACCATCTCAGATCTCTCTTTTGTTTTTGCTGATACATTCAGATGAACACCGCAAATCCCTGATGAAGATTTTGAATGAGGCCCATGTTCCTGATAAGATCACGGTGAACCACTTGGAAAAGATTGCTAACAAGATTTTCGAAGCAAACAGGATCACTTTCTCAGATGATGAACTTCCTATGGAGGGTACAGAGCACAACCGAGCTCTTTATCTCACAGTGAAGTGCGAGGATTCTGTTGTCTCAAGGGTACTGGTTGATAACGGTTCTAGTGCAAATATTTTTCCTCTGTCCACTTTACAAAAGTTGAAGATCGGCACTGAAAGGATCCACATAAACAATGTATGTGTTCGAGGCTTTGATGGAGGAGGGAAAGATTCTGTCAGTGATATAATGCTCGAATTGTCAATAGGGCTAGTTGAGTTCACTATGGAGTTCCAAGTGCTAGATGTGGCTGTCTCCTACAACTTGTTGTTGGGCAAGCCCTGGATACATGCTGCCAAGGCAATCCCGTCTTCTCTACATCAAATGGTAAAGTTCGAATGGGACAGGCAGGAAATAGTTGTGCACGATGATGAGATCTTATCTGCTTACAATGACACAATTGTTCCATTTATTGAAGTTGAAGATGATAAAGGGCCTTGGGTGTACCAAACGTTCGAAACAGTGTCTGTCGAGAAGATTCCTGAAAGAGAATGCATTTCAGGTCCTAAGCTACCCCCCGCGTCCGTCATGGTAGCAAATGAAATGTTGAAGAATGGTTTTGTGCCTGGCAAAGGCCTGGGTTCGTCTCTTTAGGGTATTGCACATCCGGTGTGTCCACGTGAAAGTTTCAGTACATTTGGTTTGGGATTCCCACTCACAGGGAAGGACATGAAAAAGGCTAAAAAATTGAAAAGAAAGGCATGGTCACTTCCTAAACTTGTTCCACATATCTCCAAGTCTTTTGTCAAGCTAGGGGTCGTAAAACGCCCAATATCAGCGGTCCCAAAACCTTTGGTCGACTTTGATGAAGAGCTGATCAAGAGGTTCCAGAGTCTGTTTGATGAGGTTAATATGGTGGAAATCGGGGAAGGTTCCAGTAATGCCGATGTGCAACTCGTTGGTCCAAATGTGAAGCTTAGCAATTGGAAAGCTACTCCTCTCCCCACCCGGAAGGAGTTTTGGTAGTTTGCTTTGTTTTCCTTTCTGTTATCTGGGTTATTCTAGGGTTGTAATCCAGATTTTTTATTTTTTATTTTTTTCTTGTTTCGATGTACAAACCCTTCTATCTTTTCCTTTTCAATGAAATACTATTTCCTGTTTTCCATTATTCCTGATAGCATTTTATTTTTTATTTTTATTTGTTTTCTCTGTACAGTTCTTTTTATGCTGGTTTCAATGACATGACATGCATGAGGAATTTTCAGCCTAATCTTAAAAGCCAATCTAATTCTGAAATAATAATCCAAGAAGTAGAGTGTGATGATGAAACAGAATATGATGAAGAAGCAGCATCTGAGGAAATCAGTAGAGAACTAAAACACTTTGAAGGAAAACCCAAGCCTAATTTGAATAAAACTGAAGCAATCAATTTAGGAGATCAAGGTAATGTCAGGGAAACCAAGATAAGTGTGCATCTGGAACCGCAAATCAAGGAAGAAATAATCAAAGCACTGTTTGAATACAAAGATATCTTTGCATGGTCGTATGCCGATATGCCGGGTTTGAGCACTGATTTGGTAGTTCATAAATTTCCAATTGATCTTGCATTCCGTCCTGTCAAGCAAAAGTTAAGAAATTTCAAGACTAATATGAGTGTGAAGATTAAAGAAGAAATCACAAAGCAACTTGGGGCAAAAGTCATTCGGGTCACTCAATATCCTATATGGTTAGCTAATATGGTGCCAGTACCAAAGAAGGATGGTAAGACCAGGGTGTGTGTTGATTATCGTGATCTCAACAAGGCAAGTCCAAAGGATAACTTTCCGTTGCCTAACATCCACATTCTGATTGACAATTGTGCCAAGCACGAGATCGGGTCTTTTGTGGATTGTTATACGGGATATCACCAAATCCTGATGGATGAGGAAGACGCAGAAAAGACAGCATTCATCACACCATGGGGTACATATTGCTAACGGGTAGTGCCATTCGATTTAAAGAATGCTAGGGAAACCTATATGAGAGCAATGACTACCATATTTCATGACATGATACACAAGGAAATTGAGGTTTATGTAGATGATGTGATCATAAAGTCAAAGAAGCAGTCCGACCATATTGGAGACTTGAGAAAGTTTTTCCAATGGCTCCGCAGGTACAACCTCAAGCTCAATCCGGCAAAATGTGCATTTGGTGTCCCGTCCGGGAAACTATTGGGATTCATAGTCAGTCGACGCGGTATTAAGTTGGACCTATCAAAGATAAAATCCATCCAAGAATTACCACCGCCAAAGAACAAAACCGAGGTGATGAGCCTTCTCGGAAGGTTAAACTACATTAGCAGGTTTATTTCTCAACTCACGACAACTTGTGAGCCCATCTTTAAGTTGCTGAAGAAGAATGTTGTGGTTAAGTGGACTGATGAGTGTCAGGAAGCATTTGATAAGATCAAGAGTTACCTGTCAAACCCACCTGTGTTGGTCCCACCAGAACCTGGGAGACCTTTAATTCTCTATTTGATGGTCGTGGATAATTCTTTTGGTTGTGTGTTGGGTCAACATGACATCACGGGCAAGAAAGAGCAAGCCATTTATTATCTCAGCAAGAAGTTCACTCCTTATGAGGTTAAGTATACTCTTCTTGAAAGGACATGTTGCGCCCTGACTTGGGTAGCACAAAAGTTGAAGCATTATCTGTCATCCTACACTACTTACCTCATTTCTCGCATGGATCCTCTAAAGTATATCTTTCAGAAGCCTATGCCCACAGGAAGATTGGCAAAGTGGCAGATTTTACTCACAGAGTTTGACATGATCTATGTGACTCATACCGCGATGAAAGCCCAAGCCTTGGCCGATCACTTGGCCAAGAATCCGGTGGATGAAGAATATGAGCCACTGAAGACTTATTTTCCTGATGAAGAAGTGATGTATGTTGACGAGGCTGATCATGATGAAAAGCCAGGATGGAAACTCTTCTTTGATGGAGCTGCTAACATGAAAGGTGTCGGAATAGGGGCTGTACTCATTTCTGAAACAAGGCATCACTACCCCGTAATAGCTCAGCTTCGATTTTATTGCACTAACAACATGGCTGAATACAAGGCATGCATTCTGGGTTTGAGGCTAGCTATAAATATGGGAGTTCAAGAAATATTGGTTTTGGGAGATTCAGATTTGTTGGTTCACCAGATTCAGGGAGAATAGGAGACTCGGGATTTGAATCTCATACCGTATCGACAATGTTTGCATGATCTTTGTCAATGATTCAGGTCGGTAGAATTCAGGCATGTTCCCAGGATTCATAATGAGATTGTCGACGCCTTGGCTACTCTGGCGTCAATGTTACACCATCCGGATAAGACTTATGTCGACCCTCTGCATATCCAAATCCGTGATCAGCATGCCTATTGCAATGTGGTTGAGGAGGAACCTGATGGTGAGCCTTAGTTCCATGATGTCAAGGAATACATCGAATCGAGGGTATATCCGGTACATGCCACAGGCGATCAAAAGAGAACCATTCGACGTCTGGCTAGTGGATTTTTCTTAAGTGGGGGAATATTGTACAAGAGAACTCCAGATCTAGGATTACTAAGGTGTATAGATGCTAAACAAGCCTCGACTATCATGGCCGAAATGCATTCCGGGGTTTGCGGGCCACATATGAGTGGGTATGACTTGGCGAAGAAGATTCTTCGAGTAGGTTATTATTGGCTCACCATGGAACGAGATTGCATCAGCTTCGTTCGCAAATGTCATCAATGCCAGGTGCACGATGATTTGATTCATTCCCCGCCATCTGAGTTGCACACAATGTCTTCACCTTGGCCCTTCGTTGTTTGGGGCATGGATGTCATTGGACCAATTGAGCCGGCAGCATCAAACGGGCATAGGTTTATTCTGGTGGCTATTGATTACTTCACCAAGTGGGTCGAAGCTGTAACTTTCAAGTCCGTGACCAAGAAGGTGGTGGTAGATTTTGTTCATTCAAACATCATTTGCCGGTTCGGAATTTCCACGGTAATCATCACAGATAATGCTGCTAACCTCAATAGTCATTTGATGAAAGAGGTATGCCAACAGTTTAAGATTATGCATCAAAACTCCACTCCGTATCGTCCTAAGGAAAACGGAGTTGTTAAGGCTGCTAACAAGAACATAAAGAAGATATTTCGTAAGATGGTGCAAGGTTCCAGGCAATGGCATGAAAAGTTACCTTTTGCTTTACAGGGTTATCGCACTACTGTTCGCACTTCAATAGGTGCAACTCCCTATTTGCTGGTATATGGAATCGAGGCAGTTATACCTGCAGAAGTTGAGATTCCATCCCTGCGGATCGTTGTTGAAGCTGAAATTGATGATGATGAGTGGGTCAAGACCCGGCTAGAGCAATTGAGTTTGATTGATGAAAAATGATTGGCAGTAGTATGTCACGGTCAATTGTATCAGAAAAGAATGGAAAGAGCATACAACAAGAAGGTGCGTCCTCGGAAATTTGAGGTGGGTCAGCTGGTGTTGAAACGCATCCTTCCACATCAGTTTGAAGCTAAAGGCAAGTTCGCCCCAAACTGGCAGGGGCCGTTCATTGTGACAAAGGTGTTGCCCAATGGTACTTTGTATTTAATAGACATAGAAGGTAAATGTGTGGATATGGCCATTAATTCTGATGCAGTCAAGAGATATTATGTATGATTTCTTTGCTTATCTTCAATCGCATTTTGTACTAGGCATGTTCAAAGTTGGAATGACGAAGGCATTTTATTCTGCTATCCCAAACACTTTTATCATTTGTTACCCCTTCTGAGTCTTACTTATGTTCTTTCATACCCCTCTTTTGGAATAAGAAGTAGAGCTGGAAATAGAAAAAGAAAAAAAAAAGAGAAAAGCAAAAGAAAGAAAAGAGAAAAAGAAAGGAGAAAAAGAAAAGCAAAGTAACAAAAACAAAACAACTTTTACTAGTTTGAACTACATTCGACCTGATTTCTTTTAAGGATACGTAGGTAGCCTTACACGGTTCGGTCCCATCAAAATAAAAATCCAAAATTCCCCAGATTCGAAGAAACTGGGGCAGAAGTTTTAGTTTTGTAAAAAGATTTAATTCCAAAAGTTGTAATTTTGAACCCCTTCATCTTAAATTATTTTGAGCCTGTATGCCACCCTTTCTTTCTAACCCTGTCTAAAACCTACACTACAGTCCAAAGAAAGACCTTCTGATCAACTTTGAGGATGCCAAGTCAAGTGAGATGGAGGTATTATTTACATCATGGGTAGCACCTTTGTTTACGGGCACAAGGAAAAGTGAATAAATAAGAGAGTCTTATTGGTGAAAACCCTTACGGGCACTATAAGGCGACAGTGAGTTGAGAGAGGAGAAAATGAGAGAGGCTTGCTGGTGAAAACCCTTTGGGGCACTACAAGCCGATTGAGGTTCATGACTTTACAGAGATATTGAATTATGAAAACCCGGTATGAAGTATGAAGACATGGCATGAACTGAAATGTGATTAGTTGGATGGATTAGGCTGATCAATCCGAAATGCATGTCATGATCATTGGAGCCAGTTGCTTCATTCAGATAAGCCTATTTTCCATTTTTTTCAAATAGTCATCTTTTTTTTCTTTTTTCCCCCCTAATTTTCGAAGTCACTTCGCTTCGTTTCTTTTGGGTCTATTTTTCTAAGTCTCTGTCAAATTAGTCTTTGTTAAGCAAGCAAGAAAGTACTTCAAAGCTCATTACCAGCTTTTTATTTGCACCAAGCGAAATTCGGCCAGGCACATCACAAGTGACATGATTTAGAATGAGCAATGCGGTGGTAACTGAAGTTCAGGAGATCATGTGATTCATGAATTTGTAGGAAATGCAAAGGTTCAACAGTTGTCAGAATAAAAGTGCCATATGACGAGTTGAGCGTAAGGGATTCAAGTCATTTAGAGGTTTTGTGATCGAGGTCCAATCAAAAGGTCAAACTAATTCTTTGTAGCCCGAATCAGCTAATCAGAATGAAGCGGGATAGTGGCAGAAGCAGACACCTTCAGCAAGGATGCCACAAACTAATCGCCACAGTTTCAAACTGACAAATTTTCTTTGTTTCAAGCAGGGGAAAGAAATCTTGTTTGCTTTGCCAAGAATCCTCCATGAGAAAGCATGTTCCAGATAAGTTCAGTTTTAAGTTTTCAGGACCCTCCTGGATAATGGGATTTAATTTCAAGTTTTCAGGACCCTCCTGGATAATGGGATCTAGTTTTAAAGTTTCAGGACCCTCATGGATAATGGGATGCAACTAACAATCAATGAATGTTCCTGGTACAAACTGGGGCAGAAAATTTTCTCTATTTTGTCTGTGTTGTCGTGATAGCAGGCACCCACCTGGAGAACGAGAGAATTCATTTCAGTTTTAAATCAGCACAGGTGCCCACCTGGATAATGAGGGAATTTATTTCAAGTTTTAAGTTAGCAGGCGCCCGCCTGGAAAATAAGGAAATTCATTTCAAGTTTTAAGTCAACATCAGGCGCCCACCTGGAGAACGAGGGAATTCATTTAAGTTTTAGGTTAGCACAGGCGCCCACCTGGAGAATGAAGGAATTTGTTTCAAGTTTTAAGTCAGCAGGCGCCCACCTGGAGAATGAGGGAATTCATTTCAAGTTTTAAGTCATCAGGCGCCCACCTGGAGAATGAGGGATTTTATTTCAAGTTTTAAGTCATCCCGCCCACCTGAAGAATGAGGGATTTTATTTCAAGTTTTAAGTCATCAGGCGCCCACCTGGAAAATGAGGGAATTCATTTAAGTTTTAAGTCAGCGCAGGCGCCCACCTGGAGAATGAGGAAATTCATTTCAGTTTTAAGTCAGCGCAGGCGCCCACCTGGAGAATGAGGAAATTTATTTCAGTTTTAAGACAACAGGCGCCCACCTGGAAAATGAGGGAATTCATTTCAAGTTTAAAGTCAACATCAGGCACCCACCCGGAAAACGAGGGAATTCATTTTAAGTTTTAAGTCAGCAGGCGCCCACCTGGAGAATGAGGGAATTTATTTCAAGTTCAAATCAGAGGTAGCAGGAGGCCACTCAAGAATGCGAGTCGATAGTTCGAGATGCACCAGAACTGTAGAAGATTCAAGATCAAGTTTTTGAAGACCTATAGATAGGATTCTTGTAATTCATAGCTGATAGACTTGCTTAGTTTTCTTTCCATTTTGATTTTGATGTAATAACTGGACCACGGACCGGAGCCTCGAACGGTACCTCACTTCTCATCCTTCCATCATTCTCTAGAACTACACTGACCTGATTCCTTTATAGCCAAGGATATGTAGGCAACCTACGAAGTAAGGTTCGGTCAAACGCTTTCAAAACGCTTCCCATGGAGTATCAAAACGGGAATAAATTGCTCGTATTTGCTCACTTTATCTTTGTCCGAAAACTCTTCGTGTTTCCGAGAAAAGAGGGGCAGCTGTGAGCACGTGATTTTTGCCCGACTAAAATTACTCCTACAAAGTTCGAAAATAGATCTTTCTAAATTATTTTCGTTTTTATAGAATTTTAGAATTTTCTGGTTAATTTTGTTTGGATTTAGTTGCATATTTAATATTTAAAATTATGAAAAATACCAAAATGTATAAAATATTCATTGCGTAGCATCTCAGATTTAATTGCATATTAGGATATAATTACATGAGTTAATTACATTATTAAACAAAAATCACAAAAAATGGTCATTTTTACACATTTAGCTTTTAGTTTTAAAATTAGTATTTTCCTTTCATTAGTTTTAGGTTAATTAATTATTTTAATGTTAGAAATATATAATTAATTCAATTCAACATATTAGATTATTTTCGAACTTAACTTAGGTTTTTAATTAATTTTATTAGGATTTAAAAATTCAAGAAAAAGAAAAAAAATGAAAGAAAGACTTTATTTGGTTCCGGTTTGGGCCAAAGCTATTTTTCAGTAGCCCAATTTCCCTTAACCCATCAGCCCCTATCCAATCCCTAGACCCGCGACCCCTCTGCCCAAACCTGCCCCACTCCCTTCTTCAATCTAAGCCTTTCAATCCATCCCCATCCAATAGACCCAATCAAATCCCACACCCCATATAAAAGGCCCATTATAACTCTTAACCCTAATCCCATTAACCCTAAAAGAACACCACAACGGCGCCTCACCCTCCTCCTCCACCTCCTTCCGCGCCACCACCACCCAAACCCACCGAAAAATTCCCCTCAAACCAATCACGTGGTCTTTCCTCTCATCCCCTTCCACGTGGCCTGACAAATAACGGATTTCGTATAAATTGAATCTTCCTCATTCTCCCTCACACGCTCATCCCATCCGAAAATTAATTTGAATACGAGATTAGGATGAATGGGGGGCGTAGGATTGAGTCTCACTCAATCTACTCCCTTCACTTGTCCTTTACTTGTTTCAAGAGATGAGTTTTCGGATTTTTTTAGAAAGAGGAAGAATTTTCATGACTTGGGGAGGAAGTATAAAAACTTCTGGAGCTTCTATATATTAGAGGTCATTTTTTTTTCAGGGGGGGATTTTGGTTCGGCTGAAGAATTTCGGCTAGAACGTTTTTTCTTTTTTTTAAAAAAAAAAGAGAGAAATAAGAGATAAGGTTTACAAAAGGAAAGGCTCTGCTTTTGTTTTCATTTTTTTCAGCTTGTAAATGAATTTGAATCTCAGAAAAATAAAACAAAAATATATATTTCTTCTTTTCATTTCCAGTTTTCAAAGATAGAGTTTGATTGAAATTTGAGTTTGAGTTCGTGTTTGGATTCGAAATTTTGGTGCCGATCCGAGTTTCCATCCGAGGTTCGTGGTTTTAATTTGGCTCGCGGCTTCTGCTCGATAACTTTGCTGTTTTCAATTGAAACTTTGGAGCAAAACATTGTATCTGTTGATTCATTTACTGTTATTAAAATGAATTTCGACTAAACAGGTTCATCTCTTTCTCTTCTCTAATTTGCTTTCGGTGATGTGAATCATACATTTTCCCACAATAATTCCATTCCATAAGTCATGACCTCACAACAAATCTCAAATCTTAGGAAATAAATAGTTCATGAACATCGTAGCTTGCTTTAGGCGCGATTAATAAGAAATCATCGTGACTATGGGTACGGTTCTCGTGGCATAGTCATGATACGTAATCCCCAATTCGAGTGTGCATTTCACGTGACTCGACCATAATTTCGAATAATAATAAAAATAAGCATGTCATAAATTATGAGTGCATTTCATGTGGCGCGGTTTGCGACGTGTGCCAAAACGACAAGTGTACGACATCGTGACTTGTTCCAGAAATAATTTCATAAATAATTATAAGCAGTTAAAAAGTAAAAATGCACAATATGCTTTAAATATGTAATAAATCAGATAATTAGGCCAAGTATTAATTGTTAAGCGACCGTGCTAAAACCACGGAACTCGGGAGTGCCTCACACCTTCTCCCTGGTTAACAGAATTCCTTACCCGGTCATCTGTGTTCGTGGACCATAAATAGAATCAAATTTTCTCGATTTGGGATTTAAAATAAACCGGTGACTTGGGACACCATAGATTATTCCAAGTGGCGACTCTGATAAATAAATAATCCTATTTTGATTAATGTCACTTAATTTGGAAAAATTCTCCTAATCCCCCTTCGGAAAAAAGGAGGTGTGACAACTATGTTAGGGACGAATGATTATTATACTAGAAGAAAGACATAAACTAAAGGACAATAACAATACATATTTACAATAGAGGCAGAAAGATTATTAGTTTTGAACCTCAAAAAATAAAGTGATGAAATTATCTCAGTGCACGAGCCCTAATTGCTTCGTTTGAAAGTTTACTTCAAGATTAAGAAATGGTTAAATTTGCAAACTCTGCCAATGCAGCGTCTGTTGTCACTTAAACAATCTAGATGATGTTAAATAACACAAATGTTTTTCACCATCTTTTCTGTTATCAAGTATGTTTTCTGCTCCAGCATATTAATTAATATACTGCTCATCTCTCTCTATTGTTCAAATTTTCCTCATTCTTTTTAAACGTAGTGATTTGATTCCTTGATTTCTCTCCTTAATCCCATCATCATTATTGATAAGAAATAGACTTGATAGGCTTCCAAAAGTAACCATTACCAATCAAATGTTTTAAAGATAAGAAAATGTACCGGCTATTAAGGGTGTTCATGGTTCGGTTTGGATCGGTTTTTTCCCTAAAAAGAAACCAAACCAAGTAAGTCGGTTCTTCAAATATTGGAACCAAACCAAACCAATTAAGTCGGTTTTTTATCGATTCGATTTTTGTCGGTTTTTTTTTTCCAGTATTTTATCTATTTTTTCCTTAAATATGAGACATACACTACCAAACACATTCCGGCGACTACATTTTCAATATAACACTATCAAACCAATTGCTCTTTTAAAAATCTATCATTTACCAAGATATATTGATCAAGATATATTGATGATAATTGAATCAAATAGTGATGAATAATTTAAGTACTCAATTAAAAATCGATTATTTTTAACATGAAATAAATTTTTGTACTTAACAAAAGAAAACTGCCAATCAAACTAGAATGTAAAGGCAAAAAATTAGACTATTAAAATAGCAAAGAACTAGACTAAAAATACAAACGACTAATATGTACCATAAAATATTATAAACTTTATATAAAAATATACATATATATATAGGTGTAATAATAAATTTAAATAGTTATTTCTATAGTCGGTTTGGTTCGGATTTTTTCGGTTATTTTTTGATTAAAACCAAAACCAAACCAAATTTGATCGGTTTTTAAAATTCAAAACCAAAATCAGACCAAACCTAAAAGGTATCGGTTTTTTTTGGTAGGTTTGGTTCGATTTTTCTGAATTTTATGAACACCCCTACTGGCTATATATCCAACACAGCCGGGCAAGTATAAGGTCCATTAATTACCAAGTAAATGTATTTGCATCAAAATGTATATTACAAAATATGAAGCTTGCATGGTCCCTATATCGAATAAAATTCACAAATAGCCACTTTTCAGTCATGTAATTTAAAAATAACCATTGTACTGAAGTTTTAAATTCCACAGGTGAAACTCCACGACATTATGTAGAGTTTCACTGGTGGAATTCAAAACTCCGTGACAATGGCTATTTTTCAATTAGGGGCTGAAAAGTGGCTATCCCGCGCGATTACTACCCTGAACATGGACCAGAAGTAAAGCTTCTTCTTATACATTCATAGGTTTTTTTGGTACAGCCCATTGCTCAGTTTGGACTACAGTCCAACCATATTCAATTCCCAACAGTCCAAATACAGATTTGGGGAAGTTATATCATTTGTAAAACTCACTTTTATAATATACTTAAGTTTTGAAATAATATCAAATATCCGAAAAATACTATACGCTATACTGCCATATATTTCGAAATATATCACAATATTCTACTTTGAGATACAATCCAAACCTAACTTCTTGGGCTTTGTTTTTGAAACTCTATAGCCCAAGAAATTCTACTTTTCATCAGTATCTCATAAATGGTTTGAAAAAAACTTCTTTTTATAAAACATTTTCTTTCATACCAAAAACACATTTCGCTTGCATTTTCCACTTTCATCAGACAGAGTCAGAAAATCCTAATTGGAAATACTTTATTTAATTAAAAAATGGCTGAGAAATTTGAAATTTCATTTTACCAAGTTCAATGTTAGCCAGATTAGTCAACATTTATCTCTTTCGATCCATCAACAAGATCTTATTTGTAATGAGTAACTTTGTTGGTTGATTAATTGGTCATATTTTATTCATGAAATGACTTAGATTGATATTAGTCTGGATACGATAAAATATTCTATTAGATCGAATAAATACATTCGATTTAATAAGTAACTTTGTGTTAGAACTAAGAAATTCTATCTGAACCAGCCTTTTCTTAGGCTGGTTTGGGCATGATCAGTGATTTTATAATGTAAACCATTTAGGAAATAAATCCACTAACTAGATGAATTTGATAATCTCAGGAATTAATCAACTACCTTATATTCTGTTGATAAGGCAAATGTTACAAACAAACAATATAATATCTTTTATCATTAGAAATAATTAACAACTCCCTAAACGCCTGTACTCTCTCTCTCTCATATGAATAAATATATGGAGAAAATATTAAGAAAAATACTCGTTTTTATTTTAAATAACCTAAATACATGCCGGAAACTTCTTGGCAATGGCATTCCAAAGATGTATAAAATCTTGTTTGATTCTCATTTCATTTAAAAAGTATAGTTAATCCATTTGCGTATCTACAAGCAGCAGAATTGTACCCAATTTAGGCGACATTTTGATAGAAAATGGAATTGAAGGAGGAATAAATGTGTAAAGATCTTTTTTCCCAGATTATCAATGAGTACATTGTATTAGGACTAGTGCGGGATTGTATAGGATGAAGGGAACCCAAAAGATAAATGTCTTGTGAATAAAGCTAAGGTAGTCATTTCCCATAATGTATCCAATTCAATTATGTATAAAAATATATAGATACACACAAAAAATTATTTTAACTTTTTTTTAAAACAGTATTGTTTTTCGATGTAAAGAATTTAATTGAGTCCCGTTAAACCATGTAGCTCTGCCTCTGAAGACACAAAGCAATGAAGTACCTAGAGAAATATCTGAAGTTTGAGCTAATTAAGGTATTAGTACTCCTAATAAAAATTTCTCTCAAGACATGTAACATGATATTCTTTTTTCTGTACATTCTTCGTTTAGTGTCAATTTTATAGTATCATGCTATTAATTTGTACAGAAGCAAATTCACCACCTTCATATGAAGTTTCAAATAAAGTGCCTAACCACTAATGCTGACACTGTCTGATAACTTTCTGTTATTTCGAAAATATACTGTAGTTAAATATGTATCTCAATATTACTATTCAGTTAACATGTTTTTTGTGACAAAGATACTAGTCATAAAAGTGACATGGCGGTGGTCGTTCAATGTAGAACTTAATGTAACAACAATTTAAAAATTGACCCTAAAGACTTATTATCTGGTATGTTTTTCTTCTAACAGCAAATAATGGATAGAGTATCCTCCCATAATTAAGAAGGCCACAAAAGTTAGAGTCTGCTAGGATCTATCGGAAACAACATCTTTATCTTCATAAGGTAAGGATAAAGTCTACGTACATATTGTCCTCCTCATACCCTACTTGTAGAATTACACTAAGTTTATTGTTTTTGTTACAAAAGTCTAACTGTGAAATGGTCTAATATATAGAGCGGAAATAAAATTTTGTAGTGACGCAGGAGTAGAAAAAAAAAGGTAACTACCATAACCAATTGTTTTGACTATGAAAAAGAAAGAAGTGAAAGGACAAGAGAGTGTACTCTACCCATTTCTCACGCGAAAAGTGTACAGTTGTAATAATGCTAACAAACAAATAGTGTAAATTAGAGCATCAAATAATGGTTGGATATGGCCGAATTAATTGAGCGGCAGCTTGGTTGGAAGGGAACACTTTGGGTCAAGTTTTCTTTCTCCTCTTTATCTCTATTCACCTTCTCAATCCTATTAAAAGCTTTTCTGATAAGAGACTACATAATGTGAAAATACTGCGCTTATTAAGTGCACTCTTCCTAATTATACTTCACAAATGGTGGTGTATAGATTACCATAATTTCATCAACCTCTTCAAGTTATAAACGAGGAATATAAACAGCAATTTAAAACTCATCTTTGAAGCAACCAAAACAAGTTTTTGTGTCTGTACAAAAGTTTAATTAAAGGACTGTATTTTTAGGCTAAAAGTGTAACAAGAAGTTTGTTTGCGTAAAAGAATAACATGTTGTTTCTACTGTATTTATAGGCTCAACGATGACACTAGATAAAACTGACAACCGTTTCAAGGTAAGCAAATTAAAAGATTACTATTCCAAAATGTTATGATTTTGATTAGTGTGGGGGTCACGAGACGGCACAACGTACTATTCTGTCATAGTCAAGAATTGTTTACAATGAAAACTGTTTCATAGTCAACAAAATTTAAACTTTGATCAGATATAAACTTCGAAATCAGAGTTAGGCGTGAATCTAGAAATATGCTATTGTAATACTAAACAAACAAAAAAATCTAGGTTCTTTCATATTGAAGCTGTGTTTTGTTTGTGTAGTTGTCAATAACACTTATTAGTAGTTGCATTAATAGTGAATTTCTTAAAGATAATCTTTTTGACACACCACCAAAATCTTTACTGCTCAACTAATTCTTCATACATTATCTATTCAGTTTTTCTTATACTTCTTGCTATATTAGATTTCACCAAAAAGTGTAATTTTATGGACGATCATTATAATCTAGTGTTAGTATATGATTATGTCCATTTCACTAGAAAAATGTTGTTGACACTAGCCACAAAAATTGATAATAAAAGAATACTATTCCAACAGTTGGGAAAAAATTAAACAAATAATCATGCATTCCATTGATGTTCTAGTCTTCTTTCTTGAGCTACTGACATGTGGATTTCATAAATTGCAAAAAACGAAAACCTAGAAGGATATTCCTTGAACAACACAAATTTCATCTTCAAAATCGTCGAGGTTGTTACCTATTTAATTCCTTCTTACAAGGAAATCAAATAATTATGTATACAATCAAAATCGGGTTTTACCTTTGTATGATTAGTCATGATTGGAACATAACAGGGTGAAGGTCGTCATCATAATATCGAGATGAGATCTGAAGTCGGGTTACCGAGCTTAAATTTCTAGGACCGATCAAATATCGAGCTCGGAGTTTTAATTACCGAGCTCAAGTCCAAATCGAACTATGATGTGAAGCAGCATTATCGAGCTTAAGAGCGAGAACCTAAATCAATATCGGGCCCCAAATCAATATTGAGCTCAAGTCAGTATCGAGCTCTATATTTGGATGTCGACCGATATCAAATCCGATCAAGATCGAGCCAAGAAACAAGAGTCGTTACAGTCGTACTAAGGGAGAGAATCTCGACGAGATTAGAAAAAAGCTAATCTATCATGGATTCCCCACTATGTATTTTTAATTATACCCAAGGTAGGATCCCTTCAATATAAGAGGGAGGCATACACATTCTCAGAGGATTCATTCATATTCACGAACAAATATAGTAAAGATTATCCTCTTGCGAGCTTTATACATTGATACATCTTGCTTGTTTAGAAATCATTCTCCTACTCAGTTTCGGTTTGTTTTAATTCCCCTTTTACAGCTAATTTCGATACCCATTTGTATATTTTCTCAATTTGTACCAATTTATACTACGTATTCTTAGAACCGCATTTAAATTCAATTGTTACCCGTTTTTTGGGTAAACAGTTTAGCGCACACTGTGGGGCAAGGAAAACAATGGTTATTTGGTAGGAATCTCTACAAAACACACAATTTTACACTTGCTCTCGGAAGTGTCTTTGATTTCAGGTTAGAAACAACGAACCTTCAATTAATGGCCCTACCTATCGACAACGAAGCTGGTCTTTAAGATGAGAACAATAACTTAATGCCCGGAGATGAAAGGCCGCTCATCGATACCGTTGGAGCTCGGATTGAAGTGCCAATTGACGTTAATTCATATGTGGCCATCGAGGCGAACCAACGTTCTGACCCTGAAAATAGCATTCAAGGTGGAACTCAATCTGCAACTCGAAATAACCAAAACGCTGAGGAGAACGGAATTAGCTTGCGTATGATCTTCGAAATATTACAAGCTCAACAGATAGCGATAGCTCAGTTGTAGAGTTAGGCACCGAGCAGGCCGGAGCCCAATCCACCCCGAGAAGTCACCCATAGAACAGATCCAGCTATAGTAAAGTCGAATGAGCAAGAATCGGGGACTAATCCCAAAATTGCTAAGATTTTCGAGGAACTGACAAAACGGATAAAGTTAGGAGAAAGGAGGATCGAAGCAAACGACAAAAAAGTGGAAACGTATAACTCCAGGGTTGACCAGATCCCGGGGACACCGCCAGTATTGAAAGGGTTGGATTCCAAAAAAATCATACAAAGCCCTTTCCCTTGAGCGGAACTCCAAAACTGATCCCCAAGAAGTTTCGCATGCCCGAAATTTCTAAATATAATGGAATGACTGACCCCAACGAGCACGCCACCTCTTACACATGCGCCATTAAAGGGAACGATCTAGAAGACGACGAGATCGAATAAGTATTATTGAAAATATTCGGTGAAACCCTTTCTAAGGTAGCAATGATATAGTATCATAATTTACCGCCTAACTCTATCGATTCTTTTGTTATGCTTGCATATTCTTTCGTAAAAGCACATGTTGGGCCCATAAAGGTCGAAACCAGGAAGTCGGACCTGTTCAAGGTAAGACAGAAAGATAACGAGATGCTAAGAGAATTCATATCTCGTTTCCAAATGGAACGAAGGGATCTACCACTAGTCACAGACGATTGGGTTGTTCAAGCTTTCACTCAAGGTTTACAAAAACGAAGTTCGATGGCTTCACGGGGTTGAAGCATAATCTTATCGAGTACCCGGCTATTACCTGGGCCGATGTACACAATCGATATCAATCAAAAATTAGAGTCGAAGATGATCAGTTAAGTTCTGGGACTTCTGTTAAAAGGGACATCAATCGAGAACAAAGGCTGATGAAGGACCAATATCGACCATACAATGGAGATCATAGGGGAAACGAACCAAGACATAATCACGTACAAGGCAATAAAAGAAGTGATCGAGGCCGAGGGTCTCGGGGACTAATGTACATGAATGGGTTCGATAGGCATATCGGATCTAAGGAATCACTACGGTTATCGGAGTATAACTTCAACATCGATGCATCCGCTATCGTGTCGGCTATCGGACACATCAAAGATACTAAATGGCCTCAACCTTTGCAGACCGATCCTGCCCAGAGGTATCCTAATCAAATGTGTGAATATCATGGCACTCATGGCCACAGAACAGAAGATTGCAGGTAATTGAGAGAGGATGTAGCTCGGTTATTCAATAAAAGGCACCTTCGATAATTTTTAAGTGACCGCGCCAAAAATTATTTCAAAAATAGGGATTTCAGTAGGCGAAACGAACAAGAAGAACCACAACACGTCATTCACATGATCATTAGTGGGATCGTTACTCCCCGGGAGTCAGTGCTTAAACGCACGAAGATGTCGACGGTAAGAGAAAAGCGATCTCGAACTCAGGATTACACACCCATAGGAACCTTGTCCTTCAATGATGAAGATGCGGAAGGAGTCATGCAACCCCACAATAATGCACTGGTAATAATTGTACTTATGAATAAAACTCAAGTTAAACATGTGTTAATTGATCCAGGTAGTTCGACCAACATTATTAGATCGAAGGTCATAGAGTATCTCGGTTTACAGGACCGGGTCCTGCTCGCAATGCTGGTTCTAAACAGATTCAATATGGCATGTGAAACTTCTAAGGGCAAAATAATTATGCCGGTAAACGTGGCTGGAACCATCCAAGAAATAAAGTTTCACGTAATCGAAGGCGACATGAGATACAACACCCTTTTTGGAAGGCCGTGGATCCACAATATGAGAGCTATACCCTCGACCCTCCACCAGGCCCTGAAATTTCCAACATCGGAGGGAGTCAAAATGGTCTACAGAGAGTAACCGACAGCAAAAGAAATGTTTGCCATTGATGAAGTAATTCCGGTGTCTTCACTATCATCGATGAAAGGATTGGAATCAAAGGAGGGACGGGATACCAAATAGCAATCACATACGTCAGTCTTAGCCCAAAGAAAGAATCAGAAGACTGACAAAGATGATGAGCACTTGGTCCCTCGATCTTTCGTGGTCCCCAACTATTCCGATGCAACCCAATCAATGGTTGAAGAACCGGAGCAAATCACGATAGTCGAACATCTGCTCAAACAAAAGGTATACTTAGGCACGGGGTTAGATCCCGAGTTGAGGAAAAAACTTATTCAATTTCTTATAACTAACATGAACTGTTTCGCTTGGTCCCATCTTGACATAACAAGGATCCCATCGAAAATCACCGTTTATAGGCTAAGCTTGGACCCGAAATTTCATCCAGTAAAACAAAAAAGAAGGCCCCAGTCCGAGGTCAAACATACCTTCATCAAAGACGAGGTAACCAAACTTCTTAAAATAGAGTCCATTCGAGAAGTAAAATACCCCGAATGGCTAACAAATGTGGTGGTAGTTCTTAAAAAGGGGAAAACCTAGAATGTGCATAGATTATAAAGACTTTAATAAGCATGCCCTAAGGATTGTTTTCCTTTGCCTAATATCGATCGTATGATCGATGCCACGGCCGGCCACGAGATTCTCAGTTTTCTCGATGCCTACTCCGGGTACAACCAAATACATATGAACCCGGAGGATCAAGAAAAGACATCGTTTATCACTAAGTACGGGACTTACTGCTATAATGTAATGCCATTCGGTCTAAAAACGCTGGAGTAACTTATCAACGCCTAGTAAACCGAATGTTCAAAAAACAAATAGAAAAATCAATGAAAGTTTATATTGACGACATGTTAGTTAAATCCTTACGTGTAGAGGACCATTTAAAGCATTTGCAAGAATCTTTCGACATACTAAGGGAGTACAATATGAAGCTAAATCCCGAAATATGTGCATTCGGGGTTGGCTCAGGCAAGTTCCTTGGCTTTATGGTGTCAAATCGAGGAATCGAGATCAACCCCAATAAAATCAAGGCAATCGAAGATATCACAGTCATGGATAGTGTTAAGGCCGTACAAAGATTAACAGGACGGATAGCCACTTTAGATCGTTTTATCTCAAGGTCTTCGGATCGAAGTCACCGGTTCTTCTCACTACTCAAAAAGAAGAACAATTTCACTTGGACCCCGGAATGCCAGAAGGCATTGGAAGAACTGGAGCGGTATCTTTCGAGCCTGCCATTGCTTCACACTCCAAAAGTGTACGAGCAACTCTACTTATACTTGGCCATCTCGGAGGTCGCGGTAAGTGGTGTCATGAGCAAGGTACGCAATTTCCTGTTTACTACGTTAGCCGGACTTTAGGTGAAGCAGAGACCCGGTACCCACACTTAGAAAAATTAGCGCTTGCTTTAATTAGCGCATCTCGAAAACTAAAACCGTATTTCCAATGTCACCCAATTTGTGTTGTAACCACTGATCCCCTTCGCAACATTTTGCATAAGCCCGAGCTCTCGGGCCGATTGTCCAAATGGGCCGTCGAGATCAGTGGGTATGATATCGAGTATCAACCTCGAACGACCACCAAGTCTCAGATCTTGGCGGACTTCGTGGCCGACATTACACCAACACTTGTGCCCAAGGTCGAAAAAGAACTTTTGATGAAATTGGGTACATCCTCATAGGTGCGGACCCTTTTCACAGACGGAGCTTCAAATGTGAAGGGGTCCGGGTTAGGCATCATTTTGAAGTCGCCCACAGACAATACGATTAGACAGTCTATCAAAACCCCTAAGTTGACTAACAATGAGGCCGATTATGAGGCCATGATTGTAGGTCGTTGGTTAAAGGTTTGGGAGCGGAAGTCATCGAGTCCAAGTGTGATTCCCAACTCGTGGTTAACCAGGTCAACAAAACCTTCGAGGTTCAAGTAGATCGAATACAAAGGTACTTAGACAAATTGCAGGTAATTCTACACCAGTTCAAAAAAATGGACCCTACACCATGTACCTCGAGAGCAGAACGCTGAGGCCGATGCCCTTGCAAATTTGGGGACATCAGTCGAAGATGATGAAATTAGCTCGGGGACTGTCGTACAACTTTCAAAGTCGGTAGTCGAAGAAGGCCACGCCAAAATAAACTCCACAAGCTTAACTTGGGATTGGAGGAACATATATCGATTATCTAAAGAATGGGAAATTTCCGTCGGACCCTAAGGATTCAAGGACTCTGCGAACAAAAGTTGCACGATTCACATTAGACGAGGATGGGACATTGTACAGAAGAATGTTCGATGGGCCGTTGGCAATATGCTTTGGTCCGGGAGACACTGACTACGTCCTACGAGAAATTCACGAGGGCACTTGCGTGAACCATTCCGGCGTCGAATCACTGGTTCACAAAATTATTAGGGCGGGGTATTATTGGGACAGTATGGAAAAAGATACTAAGGAATTCGTTCAAAAATGTGACAAATGCCAAAGCGATGCACCGATGATTCATCAGCCCGGAGTGAAGCTTCATTCAATCTTATCCCCATGGCCGTTCATGAAATCGGTAATAGATATCATCAGTCCTCTGCCATCGACCCCAGGTAAAGCTAATTTCATTTTATTTATGACTGATTATTTCTCTAAATGGGTTGAAGCACATACTTTCGAGAAATTCAGAGAAAAAGAAGTTATAGACTTCATCTGGGATCACATCGTATGCCGATTCAGGATACCCGCCGAGATAGTGTGCGACAACGGAAAATAATTTATCGGCAGCAAAATAACAAAATTCCTCGAAGATCATAAAATAAAAAGGATACCATCGACACCGTATCATCCTAGTGAGAATGGACAGGCCGAATCCACGAACAAAACCATCATTCAAAACCTAAAGAAAAGGTTGAACGACGCTAAGGGAAAATGGAGAGAAATTCTGCCCGAAGTTCTTTGGGCATATAGGACAACGACAAAATCTAGTACGGGGGCAACGCCATTCTCCTTAGTATACGGTGCCGAAGCTCTGATCCCGGTCGAAGTCGGGGAACCAAGCGTCAGGTTTCGATACACTACGGAAGAATCAAATCACGAGGCTATGAACAAAAGCCTTGAATTGTTAGACCAAAAAAGGGAAGCAACACTCGTTCGAATGGTCGCCCAAAAATAGCGGATCGAAAGGTACTATAATCGAAGAACCAGCCTTTGACATTTTAAAATCGGGGACTTGGTGCTAAGGAAAGTCACCCTCAACACTCGAAATCCGAATGAAGGGAAACTGGGTCTGAACTGAGAAGGACCGTATCAGGTTCTCGAAGTCGCAGGAAAAGGAGCCTACAAGCTCGGTGTGATAAACAACAAACAACTACCAAGCAATTGGAATGTGTCGCACCTAAAACAATACTATTGCTACGGTACGACCCTCCCATGTTCATTTATATTTAGAAACTAACCCTAGCAAGTGTCCAAGCAGAACCAAGGATGGATTATTCAACTCAAAGCCTTTAGGTCTGAAAGCACGCGTTGTACTCTTTCTCCCTTAGACCGGTTTGTCCCAAATGGGTTTTTTGGCAAGGTTTTTAATGAGGCAACCATTGATCATGCTAACTTAGAATAATTCAACAGTATTTGAGATCTCTTTACAATCAACCACGAATACTAGGGGGCATTGCCATCGAATAAATCAAGTTCGATACAAAAAGGTTACTTCATGTCAAACAAAGTCTCGATAGGAAAAATTTTAAGGGTCAAATGGTCAAAACGAAGCATGCCCGCATAGTTTTACTCGAATCCCTGGCACAAGACACGAACACATGTATAATGAGTTATAAAAAGAAACTTTTTCTTTACCGGTATCTCATATTCTAGAAAATTCTTTCTACTTCATGATCCAAATAAAGCATAAGGTCCATATTACTTTGATTTCGAGCAATCACTCACTTGAGCCTAAGGGCTACTCTTAATTCGAGTTCGATCAATCACTCACTCGATCATAAAGCCTAAGGGCCATATTACTTCGAGTTCAAGCAATCATTCACTCGACTATTGAGCCTAAGGGCTACTTTTACTTCGAGTTTGAGCAATCACTCACTCGACCATAAAGCCTAAGGGCCATATTACATCGAGTTCGAGCAATCACTCACTCGACTATTAATCCTAAGGGCTATTCTTACTTCGAGTTCAAGCAATCACTCACCCGACCATAAAGCCTAAGGTCCATATTACTTCGAGTTTGAGCAATCACTCACTCGACTATTAAGCCTAAGGGCTACTCTTACTTTGAGTTCGAGCAATCACTCACTCGACCATAAAGCCTAAGGGCCATATTACTTCAAGTTCGAGCAATCACTCACTCGACTATTAATCTTAAGGTCTACTCTTACTTCGAGTTCGGGCAATCACTCACTCGACCATAAAGCCTAAGGGCCATATTACTTCGAGTTCGAGAAATCACTCAGTCGACTATTAAGCCTAAGGGCTACTCTTACTTCGAGTTCGAGCAATCACTCACTTAACCATAAAACCTAAGGGCCATATTACTTCAAGTTCGAGCAATCACTCACTCGACTATTGATCCTAAGGGCTACTCTTACTTCGAGTTCGAGCAATCACTCACTCGACCATAAAGCCTAAGGGCCATATTACTTCGAGTTCGAGCACTCACTCACTCGATTATTAAGCTCAAGGGCTACTCTTACTTCGAGTTCGAGTAATCACTCACTCGACTACTAAACCTAAGGGCTACATTACTTCAAGTTCGGGAAAGCGCTAACTCGGTTATAAAGATTACAAAGTCCAACTTCGATCAAATTGCCTAAAGTCTTGAACTTATGAAAACTTTCATAAAGGAACGAATAAAAAAAAATTCACAAGGCAGAAAATGAAACAAAGACAAGTTGGGAAAGGAAAAGATCTTCATATATATATATATATGAGTATTTACAAGGTCCAATCAAGACCCTACACACAAAAAACTAAGGTTCCTGACAAGTGAGGCTTGCTTAGTTGGTAAAAGCACCTCCACCTACGACCGTTAGGTTCTGGGTTCGAGTCACGCTGGAGGGGAAGTGTGAAAACACTATAGATCCTCCTAATTTATGAGGGGGTTTTAAAAAATAAAAAAATAAATAAAAATCTCCTGGAGCGATCTCTTCTCCATCGAGCTCCTAGGGCTCCAGCATCGGCTTCAAGCTCTTTAGCCTTCTTTATCTCTTTGGTAAGATCGAAACCTCGAGCATAGATCTCCTCGAGGGTTTCCCTCAGAGATTTGCATTTGGCGAGTTCATCAATCCAATATTCTCGAGTTTGAGGGGTCTCGGCTACCTCTCTCGCTTGCACTTGGGCGGCTTCAGTATCGGCCCGATAGACGGCCACGATTTCATCCCCCTCAGTTTTGGCTTTTTCAGCTTCAGGTTTGGCCTTGGCAAGTTCTGAAGCCAACCGAGCCTCGAGCTCCTCTATTTTTCTTGCTTGAGCCGAGCTCTTCTCCTTCATGCCTTGAAGTTGACTTTCCGTTGATGACAATTAGGCTCGAGCATCCTCTTTCTCTGCAGCAAAGCGGTTCATACTTATTTCCATCCTAAGACTACGCCTTTATCTTCTCGACCTCTTCACGGAATTGTTCGATCCTCTCGATCTTCTGCTGCAACTGTGAGATTGAAATATTAGCCACCGTTCCCGAAGAGAGCCCATGATCTTTCAAAATTTTCATTACCTACTCGATCAAGTCTGTCTGATCTCGGTGAGCCTTGACCAACTCGGCCCGAAGATCTTTGATCTCTTCCTTTGTCCACCCACTAAGAAGTTTGAGGGTGTCTCTCTCCTCCGAAAGCCCTCGGAAGTCGGCCTCATATCGGCTCAACTCTACCCAAGATTTGGAAAATGCCTCTTGATGAAGGACTAAATCGTGTATGAAAAAGAGAGAATTAGGGAGAGAATGGTAAAATATAAACATATACAAAGGAAATCGAGACTTACCCGATTGATGGTTCGTTGAGCCTCGACGAAAAGACCTGATGCGTCACTATGACCGGCAGAATCTTCGACACCGGTAAACAAATCATGGAAGGGATTCTCTCCCTCACGAGACACATCTACCTCGAGGGTCCCCAAAGCTCGAGCCTCCTGAATCGCCCCTTCGGAAAAAGTAGGGAAAGTGGGCGAATATCTGATTACTATCACCCTAAGTAAGTCACTTGGGGCATTCTCTTCAGTTCGAGGAGCTTCAAGGCCGGCTTTTTCAGATATACCCACCGTTTGTTGACTTCAATGGGAAGCAGTCTCGATCCCCAATGACTCAAGGACTTTGCCCGAATCTTTCTCTGATATCCCCTCGGTTCGAAGCATAGCATCATCAACCACCATTGATCCAGCTGCCTTTGGGGCATCAATAGTTTTCTTCACTCGGAGCACCAGTATAGAGCCGTTGTTTTCTTCTCCTTCTTCATCTTCGTCCCTCAGACGCCGAACAGATTATTCGGTTAGAGGGATGATATTCTTCCTCGGCTTACGAGCCGTCCTTGTCTTAAGTTCTGGACCCTCGGAAGTAGATGCCCTTTTTCTCTTATTATCCGCCGGTTTCGGAGCCGGGGCCGAAATCTCTTCTTCGTCAAATGGGGGCCTCATAACCGCATCCTTGCCCAGGCTTACACATAAGAGAATTGGTTAAATATAAGAAACATTTTGTGCGAATCATATCAGACATGGGAAAGAGGCTTACCATGATTTTTGGCCTCCCATCGGCCCTTTGAAAAATCGTGCCACGAGCGCTCGACATATGTTAAGGTTGAAGCCAGGTCCCGTACCCAGCTCTTAAGGTTAGGAACAAAACCGGGCATCCAAGCAACCGCTACATCACAAAAAGGGACATCAGTGAGAAAGAAACGAAGGAATAATACAGAAGGAGCTAACAATGAAATTATACTTACGCTTCATATTCCATTCCTCGGAAAATGGCATCTTTTCGGCTGGGATTAGGTCGAGATTCTTTACTCGAACAAATCTACCCATCCAGCCTCGGTCCTTGTCCTCATCTATGCTCGAGAATAACACTTTGGTGGTCCGGCGCTGGAGTTTCATTAACCCACCTCGATAGAGGCAGGGATTGTACAATCTAATGGGGTGGTCTAGGGTAAAATACATCCCCCCCGACTTTGTTCATGAAGAAGCGGATCAGAATAACGATCTGCCAAAAAGAATGATGGATTTGGCCTAGGGTTATTTGGTATTGGCGGCAAAAATCAATGACAACAGGGTCGAGGGGGCCCAATATGAAAGGGTAAGTATACACACTTAAAAACCCTTTCACATGAGTAGTAATATCTTTTTCGGGAGCGGGGGTTATAATTTCTATGTTCTCCAGTTACAATCTTTCCTTACCTATTTAAGATGTCCCTCGGTTATCGAGAACATATACCTCGATATTGGTTCGCATCAACTGGGAACCGACGAGGCTTTTTCGATCTTAAAATCATAGGTAAGAACATACCCCCGGGAACACACTCCTCAGGTCGTGGCTCCATCGGTGTTTTGTCCGGCAGGCCGCAAAGAAGAAGCTTTTTCTTTTTGAAGAACGATTTTTGACGTTTTCGCCATTTGGATTTGAAGATTGAAGATAGAGGAAGATGATAAGATTTAGTGTTCTAAAGAGAGATTTTGCAGTAAAAATCACAAATTTACAAATAAACTCAGAGGATGCGAGAAAAAACTTAGAAGATTTGGAAATTGGAGATGTAAAAGTAATAAATGGTAAAAAAGAGGAGTTATTTATAGGGTTGGCATCGACGGTTCAATATCAGCAATGCTGACCATCGTCTGACACGCATTTAATGCCTTGGTAACTGAACCGACGGGGCATTTATCACGTACGTCATGGTCGATCTCGATGCAAACATTAGTGTATATTAAGTCATACCGTTGAAAATCATGTCGTTTCTCGCCACATTCTTCCCGAGAAACGAAGGGACTATCTGTATACGGTCAAAACCGGTTTTAACCTTCGTATTATTAGTCATGATTAGAACATAATGGACCGAAGGTCGTCATCATAATATCGAGATGAGATCTGAAGCCGGATTACCGAGCTCAAATTTTTGAGACCGATCAAATATCGAGCTCGGAGTTTTAATTACCGAGCTCAAGTCCAAATCGAACTATGATGCGAAGCGGAATTATCAAGCTTAAGAGCGAGATCCCAAATCAATATTGGGCCCCAAATCAATATTGAGTTCAAGTGAGTATCGGGCTCTATATTTAGATGTCGATCAATACCAAATCCGATCAAGATCGAGCCAAGAAATAAGAGCCGTTACAACTGCACTAAGGGAGAGAATCTCGGCGGGAATTAGGGAAAATCTAATCTATCATGGATTCCCCACTCTGTATTTTTAATTATACCCAAGGTAGGATCCCTCAACTATAAGAGGGAGGCATACACATTCTCAAAGGATTCATTCATATTCACGGACAAATATAGTAAAGATTCTCCTCTTGCGAGCTTTATACATTGATATATCTTGCTTGTGTAGAAATTATTCTCCTACTCGGTTTCGGTTTGTTTTAATTCCCCTTTTATAGTTAATTTCGATACCCATTTGTATATTTTCTCAATTTGTACCAATTTATACTATGTATCCTTATAACCACATTTAAATTCAATTGTTATCCGTTTTTCGGGCAAACAAATTAAAAATTACTAGATTATTTATTTCTATGTATTTAACCTTCATTTGGTGAATCGAATTATTTGATACCTACATAGGTGAATAATAACAAATATTTTATAAATCAAAATGCATGTAAGTTGGCCTGATATCATGCCTCACAATTATTAAAAAACCAACACCACGCTCCACGGCTATAAAAAACTAAGGTAATCAAGCAAGGAAATAAAAAAGGTCGTTAGTGAACAAAATATTCCGTGTTCATGTAGGGTCTGGAAAATGGTCGCATCCCAAGAAAGTGTGAAGTAGGAAGCTTATCATTCCACGATTCGAGCCAGTTGTCTATAGGTCATACAAAGATTACTTAAACATTGATCCAAGCAGTGGCAAATATAGAGTATAGTTACTCGGTTCCCGGGAACCCAGTAACTTTTTGCGAAGATCCTGTATTTTTATTAAAAAATTCATTAAATATTTATAGATATAGATAATTGTGAACCCAATTATTATTGTATATTAATTTGAGATTACAATTGAAACCCATAAATTTCAAATCTTGAATCCGGCTCTGCCTGCCTCCCATTCTAAGCAAGGAAATGCAATATTAAAAGTTGAAGTGCCTAATAAAAAATTGTCAAAAATGAGATGACAAATGGATGATGATATATGAGTGAAATGGAGGGGGCAGGGTAGTGAAAGGGGAAGGCAGTTTCGTCACAACAGGTCGGTGAGGGCCAGCTGTAGTAATACTTTATTATATCAACTGCCCAACTGCTTCCTTCCTTTTCTACAAATCAATCAACCAAAATGCCGCGCTATTATCGAGTCCCCCGCTTATTTTCTGACACGTGGGCGGCTCTACCCACTCACTTCTTTCGGTTCATTCAGATATATGCAAGCGTGCATCTCCCATTCCATCAATCTCCTATAGCGTGCAATACAACTGCTCTAATAATATTCTCATTTAAGTTCTTTGCTCTAATAATTTAACGTTATATTTATTATTTTTAAATTATTTTTTTTATTACGTAAAAGTTATTCATTCTTGTGTTCATTACTCAAAGGTCATTTTATTTTTTTATGTACACAAAATTATTTTATTATGTTCTAGTTATCATAATAATCACTTTGACCAGATTTGATAAAATTTTCACCTGAAAAGTCTATTGTGCACTTGGCATTATAAATTATCCCATTATATAATACCTTATATATTTTTAGCTAGATATTTTACTTATAATTAAAATGATTTTATATTATTTTGTAATATATCCGTACATTTAATTTTGTCATGGCAGATGACACTCAATTTGTTGAATCATATTCAAACATGAATATATTGAAACATAAAAGCGACAAAAATATTTATTTATTTATTAATATTTATTTGAAATAATACAAATAAATTTAGTTCATAAATGATAAATTTTTATAATCAGTAAACTTAAAAAAAATTAAAGATGTTTGTGTTTAATATTAAGTCTTTTAAATATTTAATCTGTTAATATTTGTTTTAAAGTATTAATTTGATGTGTCATTGTGCTAAATATGGGTATTTTCTTTATTAGATTAACGAATATGGCTTGACTGATAAGAGCATAATAGATTTTTCAGGTGAAAGTTTTATAAAATTTGGTCAAAGTGAGTGTTGTGATAACTAGAGCATAGTAAAATAATTTTTGTGTAACTAATGAACATAAAATTAAATGACTTTTACATAACAAGAAAAAAGATAAATGAATTTAGGGTAATGAACACAAAGTTGAATAATCATCCATAAAATTTACTCCGTAATTGACCTACTTTCATATAGGCTTATTAAACTTTACGCATAGTGTAACAAATTTTAATGCTTTTACATGTAACTTAAATCCTATGGAGTAATATTTTTCTCTACCTTTTTATAAAACATTTAAACGCTATATTAATTATTGATTCTTCGTCGTTATGTCATTATTAACTAACCGTGAGAACTCATGAATAGAGGCAGTGTCACAATTTAAGTTTATGGATCCATTTAAATTACTAGTTTCTAAATCAATAATTTATATATATTTAGTGAATTTTTAAAGATAAATGACAAACATAGGGTTTTGATCAAAACTATCCGATTCTGCCGAATTCGTAAACCATATTCTAGCTCTGCCCTTCTACACACATATCATTAATCTTCAAAATGGTACAAAAGAGTGCCTGTCAATCTGAGCAGTTATGAATTTAGTATGGTGATGTTAGAAGTGATATTAAGAAGTTTAAACTTGAAGAAATGCGTTAAATTATGCTTCTAAATTTGATTCAGTTTGTAGACAAATTAGTTTCTAGGACAATTTAGAGAATTTGTCTTTATAAGAAAACATTCCTGGCGTATACTGTATATTTTTGTTAGTTTTTGGTGAATATGTTCTTAGGAATTCCAATATGTAAAGTCTTTGTTGGTGTACATTATTTATTGTAAGGTAGTGACTATAAATTAAAAAGAAAGTGATCATTATTTTTGGTGTAACTCATGGAATCACTAATATCATGATCAGGCTGACCGAAATGTGAAGCAACTAACAGCTTGTTTGGATGGTTGTTACGTATCGTTTTATAATGTATCGTATCGTATTATATTGTATTGTACTGTATTGTTTGATGAATATAATGTTTGGATATATTGTATCGTTTGCCGTTGTTTCATGATATCATGCATCAGCAATATGAAGAATAAACTTGCACTATTATAAAGAAAAATTATGATACAGGGTAAATTTATTATATAAAAAGGTAGGATAAATGATGAAATAAATTTATTAATAATAATGAAGGGTGAGATGAGAGAAAGAGACAAGATAACGACACGACCATACCAAATCGGTCGTTACATAAAGTGACACATTTCGTCGTTACGTAACAAACGACGAATTTAACGATATAATACAATAAAATTTAAGTAACAATCAAAACAAACATCATATTTAAAATAACAATAAGATATAATACAATCGGTAACAACCATAACAAGCCGTAAGACAGTTACTTTAGGCTCCAGATTTGGAGGCCCCGTTTTTCTACAAATAGTAGGCTTATATATAATTATTATTTTTCGAGATAAATTTGAGTAATATTCATATGAAAAGTACGCTAATCATATAAAAAGAAAGCAAAATTTAGCTTTGTATAGTGACCATTTAACTTAAAAAATAAGATAAATCATTACTCTCCTTTTACCCTTTTTCATTAGAAAATTGTGAAACATTATTCTCTCTGTCTTGATTTGTACAATAGTCATAATTTCCTATTTTACCTCTCTCATCAACTTACATACTCTTTTTTATTTCTGGGATCAGCTTACATACTTTGCCTTCTATTTTTTCTTAGTTTCTTCAGGAGTTCAACTGTTCATTGTTTAAAACTTTTGATAATTTCTATTTCTCTCTACAAAACAAAGTTAAGATTACTATTGATAAAATATATTATGCATTGCCTCGTTTGCCTGAAACGAATTTTTTTATTTCAACCAAGAATATGATGTACGTCATTTTCGGCTTTTTAGCACATTACAAGCTTGCGGAAAGTATTTTGAAGTAGCAAAAAAATATTTTAAAATTAAATCTTCAAACTTCTTGAATCAGGGTTTATCATTTTAACTTTCTAGTATTTGTTTTGTGTTATAATTTTATTTTACTTTATAGGTATATTCTTTTTAAATATTTGTTAGAACTTAAGTATGTCAACTAGAAAATATGAATCTGTTCGTTCAAAACTCAAAAAGAAAAAAAGAATGAATAAAAGAGAAGAGATGAAAAATTATACAATCTGAAGGAGCAGCTCTTGATAAACTTTTGGCTACATTATAAATTAATAAAGAATAATTTTAAAAAATCAATATAGAAAAATTATTAATAATTTTGCATCTCAAAAAGCTTGAAAAATAGGTTTCAAATAAAAATATATATTAAATTTTTTTTTTTTAGGTTTAAGGCCTCTAATTAGACTTTGGCATTAGGCCATAAATGTTGTTGAGCCGCCCTTGATCTATTACTATTTACCCACTAAATACTAAATTTTATAACCATCAACCATGTTGTACAAATTTTATTATCCCACAACTTTGTTATTTATTCTATGGAATAAATTTTACACCTATAAATAGTGGTGTTTCTTACTTATATTTTGATATGAAAAATGTATTATAGTGTGCATGAAAAAGTGAGATTGATGTGGTGAAAAAGAAGGTTAATAGAAGGAGAAAATCTAAGTTTCTCACTTATTCTATACAAAAGAGAATATTCATTACTTTGTTGAAGGAAAGTGTTCAATTTGATAGAGTTTTGACTCAACAATTTGCCCAAAGTTTGTTAAAGCCATACGACGTTGTCGGATTGTTGTATCTCGGAGGAGACAAGTCAAAAGTATTACTGATGGACCGGTGAAAATGTTACCACTGCGAACTTGAATCTCCTTAAACTTGAACAATATTTATTTATTTTTCTTCATCTTATGTATTAACTTGTAATTACTTATAATTTCACCAATAGCCTTTAAATAGACGAATACATTAATTCCCTGCGACTTTTATTTAACTTTTTTCGAATCTTTTTTAACATTTGCACCCAAAATAAAAACATCTTTTTTAACACATTTAAAAAGACTTGGATCGACACGCACCGATTCAGCGAGTGGACCTAGGCCAATATTTCCCCAGATAAAACGAAGCTGAAAAGTCAAAGGAATGCAGACTCGAATCACGTGAGATTCGTCCAGGCTGTTAGTGGGGTCCATGCCTACGTGGAGCTACTTGAAGTCATCTTCAAGCTGATTAAATTAATTAGTGCATATCTCACCTTTTTCACTCCTCGATTGATCAAAGCCGTTGGTTATAGGGCAAAAGAAATCTCGATTTGGATTCCCAGCTGTAAGTCTGTAAAGTTGGTCAAAAGTTGTAACCCAACTTGACAATTCTTTGGGTTTTAATTATTTTTTAAAAATACTAATAATAGGAATTTTAACATGAATACGGCGTTAGAGTGATAATAATATAGCATGATGATGTTGTTAATTATGATTAAACAGCTAATTATGGCTTTACTGTCTTTCATGTTTTAAACGCTCCCTCTTGTTTTATGTTAAAACCCTACATAGCTAGCTAGTACGTGAATGATTGGTACTTGCAATTTTCTCGACTCCTTGTTTTCTACGTTTATTTCCAAAATTTCCGTTACTCATTGCAACAAAACCTTATTTTTTGCCCCTTCTCCAAATAGTTGATGCTACTTTAGTTGTTATTTACTTTGTAACAGTAAAGAGCGTTAGTGATATTGTGTGCTTTTTTGAGTTTAGGCTTTGACAGGTTTAAAATGTGTCACTACAGTTTAAAGCTTATTAACTTATATAAGTAATAAGTCTTGAATCCTAGTAACACGTTTTAAACTCGTGTGAGCCTAAGCATAAAACGGACAATATCATCGGTGGGATGGACTGTTATAATTTTATTGCAGCGGGGAAAACATGAGGTTAAATGAAAAACCAAGTAAAAAAGTAGACACGTTTTGTTAGCAAAACTAGCTAGTACTAAATATTAATCCTCGGTTTGCTTTGCTTTGTGTTGTTATGTTCTACTTCTAGCGATTGTTGTAATTAGTTATGAGCAAGTTAATTCGTCGGTAAAGGGTAGAAAGTAAGTTCTGGTTAAAAATGATATGCTCCTTCGATCAACTAGTGGTTCTGTTTCAAAACTATTTACTCTCTCCGTTTCAAATTAGATGAGCTATTTTTCTTTTTAGTCTGTTCCAAAATAAATGACACAATTTTAAATTTGGAAATAATTTAACTTTAAACTCTTCATTTTACCAATTTTTACCCTTTATGAGAAACTTTTATAATCATACAAATATCATGCCCCACAAAACTTTTACCCCTTAAGCTTTTAAGGCCAAGTTTCATTTTTTTAAACTGCATGCCGAGTCAAACTACCCAATCTAATTTGAAACGGAGGGAGCACTAAACTTACTAAAAGACACTCTAAAGTTACAAGTGATTATGCTGAGTGCTAGCATTGTGCAAAATCATAATATAATTCTATTCTGTTTATCTCAAAATTTAAGAACCAATGCCTTTTCCAAATAACAATGTGACAACTCTTTTCTCTTTTCAGTAACAAAATAAAGATAACTTAGTGCACAAAGTATTTCGCATTCACTTAAAGTTCGTGAAAGGATCATACTTTAAAAAGTGATGTAAATAGCCTACCGTAATACTAGGATTAGTGGCTGATTACATAGCTTGAACCCGTAACTTATTGATCACACAAAAATAACTTTATTGTTGCTTTAAGTCACTTCCCTCGTTAACACTATCTAAACGAACTTATTTTCAGGTGAAAGGGATGTTGAAGAGTTCTTGCTCAAGTAACAAGCTATTGTTCAAGTAAATTATACAAAGAACCATGTGGCTATACTATCTGTGGCATAAATATGATTAATTGAGACTGACGTAATATTGATCCTTTTTGTGATTCTTGTAGGAACCATGTACCATTGTTGTTGTACGGAAGTTGTACACAAAAGATCGCTAATTAAAGATCCCAAGGATTCATTTATGAATCTGGACTATATGACAAAAGAAAATGCAGTGAAATTGAAGCAATAATACTTAAAAACCTTCAATAGTAACACTCTATTCAATGTATCTACTAGGGTCTCTCATTTCTTGACCTAATATTAATAATAAGAATAGTAATTATCTCCCTCCCCCTAGATAATTGGATATCCAAATTTGTCAATCTACGTACCAATAACGACAAAACACCACCAGCCGCGACAAATCTGTTCATATCACACAAAATTATAATATAATAATACCCTATGTTTTTTGAGTATGTGCATAACAACTGGTTGCAGATCTACGCACCCTTTTTAGTTACAAGTTATAACCCCTACCAACTTTACATAAGGCAGTTTCCAAGAACCAACCCCTTCACCTCAGTCCAAAATCTCTAATTCCACCTAAATGTTCTGAAAAAAGCCATTGGCTTATGTTCATGCACCCTCAATTATACAACTATCTCTTATCATTTCTATAAAAAAAAATACTAATAAAAATAAAAACCTCTTATCATTTCTGCCTCTATATATACCCCCTTTACATCACTCTTAACCCCACTTATTCACTAAACTAACCATTAGTATTCAACCCAAACATAACAAGTCCATTTTCAAAATTCCCCTTAACTATCTTTCTTGTTGTGGTTATTTTTGCAAAAATGGAATTTTTTAACAGGTGTTCGACATCTACTACTTCATCTTCATGTGAATCATCTTCATCTGAATCTTCACTTTCTGGTAAAACACCAAGGGATGGAAAAAAATCCGAGAGAATAAAGGGACCGTGGAGTGCTGAAGAGGACAAGATTTTAACAAAACTTGTTGAGCGATATGGGGCTCGAAATTGGTCTTTAATTAGTAAATATATAAAGGGTAGGTCCGGTAAATCTTGCCGGCTACGGTGGTGTAATCAATTAAGTCCAAATGTGCAACACCGGCCATTTTCGCAAACAGAGGATGAGACCATTTTGGCTGCTCATGCAAAATATGGAAATCGTTGGGCTACTATTGCAAGATTACTTCCGGGTCGGACTGATAATGCTGTTAAGAATCACTGGAATTCGACACTAAAGAGACGTTACCAACAGTTACTTCAGCAGCAAAATCAGAGCCCGGTTGTTTATTCTGATGTGAAAATTAACGGGTCAGCATCGGGATCTGGGCCGTGCATGGATTATATGAATGCTAATGAAAGTCCAATTAGAGGGAATTTCCCAATTAATAATGTTGTTACGACTAATTGTAGCAGTGAATTTGATGACCCAATGACGACTTTGTCCTTAGCGCCGCCGGGAATGGGCGGCGATGAGTTACCGGAGAGGAAAACGGAGAGTTTTCCGGCAGAGTTTTGGGATGTGATGAGAGATGTGATTGCTAAAGAAGTGAGGGAATATGTTGCTTCGTCATTTTCTGGAGCTTCTACGGGATTTCCTTAATTAGCATTTAAAAAGAAGAAAAAAACAAATTGTTTCCTAGAATTACTTGTTAATTCTAAAGTTGGCTTTGAGCTTTGATAATCAATTTGATTGTTCATAAGTTTGATTATAAATTGATAATTATATGTTAAAATTGTTCAGCTAGCTTTAGCTGGAATTCCATCCCTATCAACCGTTTATAACTACGTAATTATCTTCTTTTTTTTTAAAACCAACTACTAAATTATATTGACTAAAATTTTGTCTAACCTATGGTGTATGGTAGTACCAAACGACCAAATTCTAATAGTCTGTGCTTAGATGTCAAGGAGAGAATATTCTATTTTAATTTACCAAAATTTTGGATAACTAACGTTAAATACAAGAGAGAAAATGATGAGGCATTTGGTTGTTCAATTAATCAATTTCTATCCTATAGGAATAAATCGTCAATAATTATCTTATATGGTACTTTATTCATCAAAATAGGTTGTATATTATTTACCGTAGTAAATTCAAAATTTGGCCGATGTGAATATTAAGTTAAGAGCAGGGGTGTACATATGTCGGGTTGGTTCACATTTTTCAATTACCAAACAAAAGCAATGGTGTCGGGTTTTTTAATTTATAAACCAAACAAAACCAATAAAGTCGGGGTTTTCAATCTCGGATTTTCTCGGGTATTTCAATTTTTTTCGGGTTTTCGAATTTTTTTCCGGTAAAGTCTTAATAGCACAAAATATGCAACTTGTGCTCCAAATATTTATTTTAGTCCTAGTAGGATACAACTATATAATATATTTTTCAAGAAAATAAAATAATAATATGAGATGAGTTATAACATTGTACTAAAATATTCAATAACATAGATAATAAAATCGCACAGAAAATATTACTACTAATTAATACACCATAATAAAAATTAACATAACCTAAAAATACTATATAGGTCGTGCTAAAATAAGTACAACTAATAAGTACTATTAATTACCCAACTAAGCATAAAAAAGATAAACTAGGTTATACATTTTCATTATAAATCAATGCAAAACTAAAAAATAGATATTCAATACTATTGTCATTCATAGCGTTGAATTGAATTTTCTTTATTAGCATTAGTATTGATTTGAACTTTATTTGACTTACTACCTTTATGAGCTATAAATTTAATTGGACCATTCAAAAATGCTAAGTCCAAACTTTAAATAATCTTTTAAAGATAAAACTATGAACAAATTTAAGAAATATTTATAAATTATATTACAATAAATATTTATATGCATAAAATATTTTTAAAAATTGTCTTAATATAATGTCGGGTTAATTTGGTTTCGGTTTGAACTTGTTTAGTTAAAACCAAACAAAACTAATTATGGTCGGGTTTTTTTTTTCCAACACCAAACCACAATCTATTTTTTTTCACGTTTTGACTCGGATTATCTGGTTGGTGCGGTTTATCGGTTTTTTTTGTACACATTTAATTAAAAGTGTCTGTTCAAAGACATATTTTTAACTTAATTATTTTAACTATTTTTTTTAAAAATAGAACCCACATAAACTTCTATATGCGCTACTTATTATCCAGCTACTAATTGATAGGGTGATAATACAAGTTGCAAGTCTTGAAATTTCAATAAGGTCAAACTTCTAAGCATTCTATATTTGGTAGAACATTGCCCCACTTACCGAATATACATTTAGTTGTGATTAATCCACATTTCACCTGTTTTGATTGGAGGATTTAAATGGTCTATAGGTCTTACAAAATATCTAAAACACAAGATCTAATAAATCAACTTTTAGACACTATAATTGTGGACACCTCAAACTAGCTCTTTTGACACATGTCAGATACAATTAGACTTCTCTACGACGATCATCCTTTATAACAACAATTTATTATAATAGTTAATTTTTTTTTGGTATGGATTTCTCATGTTATCTTATAATATACGTTCTCTTTAATAGCATTTTGTTATAGGAGTCAAAAAATATTCGAACAAATGCGACTGTTATACAAATATTTGACTATATATATTTTATAGAAGCTTTATCTTTTTCAGTTGTGCTATTTAATGGCATTCACTGCTAATTAGCTGATATTGGTAAGATTCATAATGCAAGTATTCGATTGCTTCAATTTAGTGAAAAATGTGAGTTAATTGACGAAAAACAACAAAAACATGGACGGCACATTTCATCATGTGATCTATTCTCACAAAAATTTAAAAGGTATTTTTTTAGAGCCCATGTCCTTCCTTTTCTATCAATTTCTAGTTCTGGGGGCAAAGAAAGGGTGGTGGGACAACGAAAAAGAAACGAAAATACAAAATATATTTCATGTTTTGTCTTTTTATAAGTTTTGAAAAAAAAGTGGTATTAGAAGGAATGTTCCTACTTGCCCCTTTACGAATATAGAAAATTTTGGTTAAAGGCAAAGCATGATATCCATATTTTGAACGTGCTCGAGTCCTCAGTCCATGTGAACGCGATTTCTTTTTAGCTTTACAAAGTTTTTAGGCAGGGCGTGTGGGCTCTGCTCTGTTTCTCTTGGTGACCGATGCAAGCGACAGCTTAGACTCTATATAAAGTAATGATTAAAATCATCAAATTAAAATTTTGTTAAGCCATTTAAGTTGTCTTTAACGATCAACTGAACACAACAATTGAGGCTATTTTCAGCTATACACTTTATTTATTCACAAAAAAATCAACTAAACACCCGATCATGTTAACCCCTATAGCATGAAATGCACTCTCTAAGACACGAGGTACCTACCTAAAATTAGATTTTTCCTTTTTTTCCCTATAATAATGTGGACCCCAACTAGTTTTGACACATCCTTTTCCTCCAATTTTCTCCTCCACCATTGGACATTGGGTTTAAGTTACGAGTCATCTATGTGGACTGACCCGGACAGTGGCAGAGCTATATTGAACCGAGGGGTGCTAAGCGACACCCCTTCGTCGAAAAATTACACTATATTAATAGATATTTTTTTTTAAAATTTTATGTATATTTACAATACGTTGACTTCTCTTGACTTTTTGATATATCTAATTATTTATATTTTGACACCCCTTGATAAAAATTCTGGCTCCGTCACTGGACCCGGTCCACTTATAAGAGATAAGGCTGATGGAAGTTAATTATCAGGGAAGTTTATTAACTCCCGTAGAAATAGGAGAAGTGTCGTACGTTAAAAAGAAGTGGGGGCATGGAAACAAAAAAAGTGATCGGTAGTTCTCCTCATCTCCTCTTCTCTATATATTTCTCTTCGGTATAGAGACTGTGCCAGGCAAGAAAAAGAAAGAACACAGTAAACTTTAGGCCTCTAGTTTGTGAACAAAAACTCTGTTTCCTGGAGATTCAGAATATGACTTGGGCTATTATTTTGGTGGTGAGTTCAACAATTCTTCCGTTGCATTGTTGACAGGTACGTTAATGTTATTCTTGCCCCGCAGTTATTAAACTATCAATGGCATCAAAGCCGATTGTGTGTTCTGTTGTTTGAATGCACAGTTGAAATATAATGTGTGTTATTCTGATTATACTGATTAAAAAGACAATATCATTGAAATATTATAAAATATAGCTCAAAGTAACAATATAGAATAATGAAAAACAAGCTAAGAAATATAGAGAGAAAGAGAGGAGAGATTCTTATTTCTTCTTCAATTGTGTGTATTTTTCTATCTATTACAAGGTCTTTATATGGGCATGAAAAGTGAAGAAAAATATGTCATTAAGCATAGAAATATGTCATTGAATATGTCATTAAGCATTTGAGAAGATAATGGAAGAAGAGTAAACATCCACCATAATTTGATTTTTCTTATAACACTCCCCCTTGGATGTCCATAGATAGTGTGTCTCGTTAAAACCTTATTAGGAAAAAACCCTATGGGAAAAAAATCCTAATGAAGAAAAAAGAGTACACATGTTTAGAAATACGCCTTTTGGTTGCCTCGTTAAAAATTTTGCAAGAAAAACCTAGTGGGACAAAACCTTGTAAGGAAAAAAGAGTACAACACGTATTAACTCCCCCTGATGAGAGCATCAATTCATATCCTTGAACCTTCGTATCCCAATCTTGTACACTAATTTCTTGAAGGTTGACGACGGTAGAGATTTATTGAACAAATCAGCCATATAATCACTTGAATGGATCTGTTGCACATTGATATCACCATTATTTTGAAGATCATGTGTGAAAAATAACTTTAGTGAAATGTGCTTTGTCCTATCCCCTTTTATAAATCCCCCCTTCAATTGGGCATGCTGCATTGTCTTCATACAAAATTGTGGGTAGTTTGTCACACTTCAAACCACATTTGTCTCGAATAAGGTGTATTATAGACCTCAACCATACACATTCTCGACTTGCTTCATGAATAGCAATTATCTCAACATGATTAGATGGCGTAGTCATGATTGATTGCTTAGTCGATCGCCAAGATATGTAAGTGCCTCCATATGTAAACACATAGCCTGTTTGAGATCTGGGTCAGATAAATACCTATTATCGGCATAACCAACAAAATCGGGACTGCAATCATTGCCATAAAATAATCGCGTATCGGTAGTCCCTTTTAGATATCGCAATATGTGTTTGATTCCATTCCAATGTCTCCTTGTAGGAGCATAGTTATATCTTGTTAAGATATTAACTGAAAAAGTTATGTCAGACCTTGTATTGTTAGAAAGATACATTAGTGCACCAGTTGCACTAAGATATAGTACTTCGGGACCAAGAAGCTCTTCATTATTTTCATGAGGTCGGAATGAATCTCACAACTATCGGGGTACTGAATGGATGTGATTTATCCATATAGAATCGCTTTAAAATCTTTTTAGTGTATGATGATTGATGGACAAAAATTCCATCTTTCATATACTAAATTTGTAGACCAAGATAAAATTTTGTCTTTTCAAGATCTTTCATTTTAAATTCTTTCTTTAAATAGTCTACTGCTTTAGGAAGCTCCCAAAGAGTTCCAATGATATTTAAATCATCAACATACACGACGATTATAACAAATTTAGATCCAGATCTTTTTATAAAGACACAAGGACAAATTGAATCATTCTTGTTCCCTTCTTTCAACAAGTACTCACTCAAGCAATTGTACCACATGCGCCCTGATTGTTTCAATCCATATAAGGATTTTTGAAGCTTTATTTAATAAATTTCTTAAAAACCTTAATATGCTTCAGAACAATTTAAATCCTTCAATGTTTTTCATTATATGCATATCACGTTTTTCTTGTATTGCCAGATTAAAACCTGAAATGATGACATCCACCACAGGAGAACATGTCTCTATATAATCAATGCCAGGATGTTTATAAATCTTCTTGTAACACAAGTCGTCTTTATGTCTATCGACTTGACTTTTTTTATATTCCGCACAAGAACACATTTATATCTCCACTGACTTTATACTTTCAGGTGTTGGGACTATCCATCCAACTTCATATTTTTCAGGTGAAATGAATTTTCATCGCGTATTTTTCATTTGGCCAATCATTTATCTGTCCAAATTTCATGATAGATTTGAGCTCAAGATCCTCGTCAATATTAATAATGTTGAGCGCTACATTATATTAACAATATCATCGACGATCATTTTATATCGGTTCTACTATAACCCATTAAAGACATAACTTATTGAGATCTCTTTATCTTATTATTTTCAGGTACCCGAGCCTTTCCCATGAGGTCTTATGAAGTGTTATGTCGTGGTGCTCTTCTAGAGCACTTGCCTCCTTATTATGACCATCTTCAACATTTGCTCCTCTCCTTCTTCAAGGAGTTTTATCTTTGAAACCGATTAGTCTATTATGCTTCATGCATGCCATAGACTCTATTCATTATGAACTTTATTTTATTTGGATCATTAGCAGCTGAATATGACATTTAGCTTTGGGACAACAAATACGCCTGGCAATATTTTACAAATGAATTATCACTTGAACTTCAAGTTCACATTTTCTCGTACGAGGATCTAGATGTACTCATAATAATTCATTACATGCATTACTTTTTCAGCTGCCCATTTTCTCCCCCTATTGTTGGGATCACGAACACATATCCCTAACCTTATTTGGGGATCCATCTTTGTGCATTGTGGTGGAACAATTAAATCATATAGCACATTCATATTTCTAGATAGAAATTATTTGGTTCCTAACCCTGAACCGATTATGATAGGGAGAGCTTATCATAACTTGGCTAGATGCGTGCAAGTGCTATTGTATATTAAATAATACATCACATACCAAATTGTATTTTGGCAGTTTTGTTCTCATAACCAATGGTTTAGATATAATTGGAGGCATATAATTTCTGCTAAATCGACTTGGATTTAAACCAGTATTATCAAAATTTATATTCTGGAACTGTGCTCTAATAATTTGAGCAATCAATCTAGCAAAAGCCAAACTGCAAGTTGATAACAAATGCACGTGTGACCATATAATAGATGCATCTATTAAAATCATATAATAATAAACGGTCCATATGGCAGGTGACTGGGCCCATATATTTATCACATTTTATTTGTTTCAGAAATCAAGGGATTCAATCCCAACCTTAACTGGTATATCACGAGAATAAGCAGCACAAGAGAATTCTTGAAGAATCTTCTATTTCTCAATTAGTTTTTTGCATCATAATTGAACCGAGATGGTCAACCGGTCATGCCAACTAATATTTATTTCAGTAAACCTCTAGTTTACTTATGACATATGATTCCATCATCATGCTTATATTTGTATAGTACAAATAGAAAGAAAATCGGGTAACCTTTCATATTTACCCGTTATGATTATAGAAATATGAAGATATTCAATATTCCTTTCATTTATAGTCTCAATATGACAACCACTTTGACTTATACATTTGAAACTCAAAAAGTTTCTTTTGAGACTTTACAAATCACATTCTTTTCAAGGAATGGATCATAATCAGGGGCGTGCTTTATTATTTTTCATACCAATTTGATGGTAAACATTGTCTTCATATTTTGAAGGACTATTTTGAGAATCCTTATTGTTCTCCTTTTATAATCATAATGATTATTATTATTATTTTGATCTTTGGAACGTCCACGTTCATTGTTTAACCACTTATCTTTATTTAGACTTATTATGCACCGCTACCACATTTACTTAAGAATGGAGCAAATCAAGTGAAACAATATTCATGCCTTTTTATGAAAAATATATTATTTTTCTTTAGTTATCATTATATCATCAATATGGTATAGTGGGACTCAAACCCAATGTCTTACTGTCACGACCCAATTTCCCCTCTGTATGACATCGTGATGGCACCTAGTCTCTATGACTAGGTAAGCCTAATATTTGCGGAATAATGAAATAAAAATATGAATTAAACAACTAACTATTCAAAATACACAGTAATCCCAAAACCCGGAACATCGTGAATCATAAATTACAGAAGAAAAGTCTAGTGTCTCTATACATCAAAGTCTAACAAAAGAAAAATACAGAAGATAATGGACATGGGAAAGAGTAGAAGGGGGCTCCGAGGTCTGTGGATGCGGCAGATATATACCTTGAAGTCTCCAAAGCTGTCCCGGCTCACTGATAGTGCGACTGATAAGGAGAACCTGGATCTCCACACAAAAAATATGTGCAGAGAGTAGCATGAGTGCACCACAATCGGTACCCAATAAGTGCCAAGCCTAACCTCGGTAGAGTAGTGACGAGGTCAGGTCCGGGCCCTACTGGAATATGATAATAAAGTAAGACAAAAATGAAATATCACAGTAAAATAAAGACTGAAATTTAACAAGAAAGAATTTATAGAAGGTAACAGCTCAATACACAGAAATACAACAGGGGATCTCCCAAGATACCGTCTCGTAGTTCCAAATGTAAATGTGCAGGGGGATCTCCCAGAATACCGTTCCATAGTCCCAAAGTAAATATGCAGTACATGGGGATCTCCCGGAATACCGTTTCGTAGTCCCAAAGTAAATATGCAGTACAAGGGGATCTCCCGGAATACCGTTCTGTAGTCTCAAAGTAAATATGCAGTGCAAATAATAGAAATACAACTACATCACAAAATCTTACGATTTAGACCAAGTACCAGACTAAGTATAACTCAAAATAAAAGGAAAATAGGTTGCTGCTCAGTAAGAAAATCGATTTTTTCCCCATAACTAGCCTATGTACGTACTCGTCACCTCACGTACACGGCACTGACATATCACAATAGTTCTAGAGCTTAAGGGGATTTCCCCCACACAAAGTTAGGCAAGCCACTTATCTCGAACCAAGCTCAATCAATCGGTCACAATGCCTTTCCCACGAATATCCGGCTCCGAATGGCCCAAATCTAGCTAAAAGCAATTACATATCATAAATACAACCATAATAGACTCATCTAATTAATGAAATCAATACTTTAACAAAAATTTCGAAATTCGTCCTAAAATTTCAACACGGGCCCACGTCTCGGAATCGGGTAAAATTCACAAAATCCGAAAGCCCATTCACTCATGAGTCTAACCATATCAAATTTACTAAAATCTGACACCAAATGGTCTTTCAAATTCATAAATCAAACTTTCCAAATTCCTAGCCTCAAACTCCCAAATTCCACCTTAAATACACACTAACAAATGTGGAAGCAAGATTATTGATAAAAAATAAGCACAAGGGACTTATCTCAAGAAATGCCTCGAAAATGCTCTCAAACATCGCCCTAAATCGAGTTTGCAAAGTAGAAAATGACAAAAATCATGAAGCCCTTCGGTTTTAAACACTGCCCAGGCATTTTCGCACCTGCGGAGCTTGGGCTCGCACTTGCGCGCCCGTTGGTGCGAAAATGTGGGCGCACCTGCGAAAACGACTAACCTTGGCTGCCTCCGCTTCTGCGAGCACTGGTCTGCATCTGCGCTATCGCAGGTGCGGATAAACCATCGCACCTGCGACCTCTACTGATCTCCACTCCTTCCGCACCTGCGCTCAACTTTCCGCACATGCGGCCTCGCAACTGCGGCAAATACCCTCGCATGTGCGATCATACCAGCAAAAGACCAAACTTCAAAAATTTCTCAACTTCCATTCCAAGTCCGTTAACCATCCAAAACTCACCCGAGGCCCCCGGGACCTCAACCCAACATACCAACCAATCATAAAACACCATACAAACTTAGTCGAGCCCTCAAACCACATCAAACAACGCTAAAATCACAAATCATCCTCTAATTCAAACTTAAAGAACTTGAAACTTCTAAATCCGACAACCGATGCCAAAACCAACCAAACCACGTCCGATTGACCGCAAATTTTGCACACAAGTCATATTCAAGATTATGGACCAATGAACCTTGGGCTCAACTTGCCCTTCTTTCCAAACCTCATAACTCCCTTCATAGGTAAACCCGGAGCAAGACTCGCTCTCCAACCATGAATGCTACATCGCGAACCTTCCGATCCACACAACTCTTCTGTCTTGACTGGGCTGTGCGAAGTCTATCCTGAATCACCTTAACCTTTTCCAAGGTATCCTGAACCAAGTCTGTACCCAATAATTTGGCCTCGCTGGGCTCGAACCAACCTACTAGGGACCGACACCGCCTACCATACAGAGCCTCATACGGTGCCATATGAATGCTAGACTGATAACTGTTGTTGTAAGCAAACTCCGCAAGTGGCAAGAACTGGTCCCAAGCACCCCCCAAAATCTATCACACACGCACAAAACATATCTTCTAATATCTGAATAGTGCGCTCTGACTGCCCGTCCGTCTGAGGGTGAAATGTTGTGCTCAACTCCACCTGAGTACCCAACTCATGCTGTACAACTTTCCAAAACTGTGATGTAAACTGCGTACCCCGGTCAGAGATGATAGATACTGGTACGCCATGAAGCCTGGCGATCTTACGAATGTAGATTCGAGCTAGCAAGAATAGGTAGTCATCACTAGAATGAAATGAGCCGACTTGGTCAGCCTATCCACAATCACCCAAACTGCATCAAACCTCCGCTGAGTCCGTGGGAGTCCAACAACAAAATCCATAGTGATCCGCTCCCATTTCCATTTCGGAATCTCCAACTTCTGAAGCAACCCACCTGGCCGCTGATGCTCATATTTTAACTGCTAGCAATTTAGACATCGGGCCACATACTCTACTATATCCTTCTTCATCCTCCTCCACCAGAAATGTTGTTTCAAGTCCTGATACATCTTTGCGGCACTCAGATGAATAGAGTACCGCGAACTGTGAGCCTCCTGGAGAATCAACTCACGCAAACTATCTACATTGGGCACACATAGCCTGCCCTGCATCCTCAATGCACCATCATCTCCAATAGTGACCTCCTTAGCATCACCGTGCTGGACCGTGTCCTTAAGGACAAGCAGATGGGGTTCATCATACTAACGCTCCCTGATACGATCATAAAGGGAAGACCGAGAGACCACACAAGACAATACTCGACTCGGCTCAGAAATATTCAATCTCACAAACTGGCTGGCTAAGGCCTGAACATCCAACGCCATGGGCCTCTATGTTGTTGGTAGATTTGCTAAGCTCCCCAAACTCTCTGCCCAACGACTCAAAGCATCGGCCACCACATTGGCCTTCCTAGGGAGGTACGAAATGGTGATATCATAATCCTTAAGCAGCTCCAACCACCTCCTCTGACGCAAATTAAGATCTTTTTGCTTGAACAGATTCTTCAAACTTCGGTGATCGGTGTAAATATCATAAGGAACACCGTACAAATAATGCCGCCAAATCTTCAAGGCATGAACAATAGCTGCTTACTCAAGATCGTGGACATGATAGTTCTTTTCATGCACCTTCAACTGTCTGGATGCATAGGCAATCACCCTACCGTCCTGCATCAACACCACGCCGAGACCAATCCGCGAGGCATCACAATATACAATATAAGACCCTGAACCTGTAGGCAATACCAATACTGGGGCTGTAGTCAAAGCTGTCTTGAGTTTCTAAAAGCTCTCCTTACATTCCTCTGTCCACATGAATGAAGCACCCTTCTGGGTTAGCCTGGTTATAGGTGTTGCAATAGATGAGAAACCCTCTACAAATCGACGGTAATACCTCGCCAAACCAAGAAAACTCCGGATCTCCGTAGCTGAGGACGGTCTGGGCCAACTCTGCACTGCTTCAATCTTCTTCAGATCCACCTAGATCCCCTCACTCGATACTATATGACCCAAGAATGCCACTGAGTCTAGCCAAAACTCACACTTTGAAAATTTTGCATATAACTTCTTTTCTCTTAAGGTCTGAAGCGCAGTCCTCAGGTGCTGCTCATGATCCTCCCGACTCCAGAAGTATACCAGAATGTCGTCAATAAACACAATAATGAATGAGTCAAGATAAGGCCGGAACACACTATGCATCAAGTGCATAAAAGCTGTCGGGGCATTGGTCAACCGAAAAGACATCACAAGGAACTCGTAGTGACCATACCGAGTCCGGAAGGCAGTCTTCGGGATATCTGGCTCCCGAATATTCAACTGATGATAGCCGGAATGGTGATTCAGAATACGACTTGGGCCTATTATTTTGGTGGTGAGTTCAAAAAATTTTCCTTTGCGTTGTTGACAGGTACGCTAATGTTGTTCTCCCCTCGATTATTAAACTATCATTGGTTAAAACCGAAAATTGTATTTAATACTAAGGGATATTACATAGTTCACTCATAGCCATCCCATTGGGATCGAAACTATGAGAAAGTACAAAAGTAGAGATAATATTGACTGTTTTTACATTTCTCATGTTGGCTAATTTATTACAAACTATTTCTGAAGTAGACCTAGTGTAGGGAGTGCTTTAGCATCGGCAAGAACTACGGCTTCTACTAGAGGTGCAGGCGATGATAGGATAACTACTCTATCCATAACAACTAGCTTGGTGCTTTTTTTAGTCAAAAGATGTGCCACCTGAGTTGCCTCACATAAACTATGCCTGAGCATGGGTTCTCCAGTTGCGACATTGACCACCTGCAAAAATTCATTTTCTCGTCCTTTACTTCATACTTAGACACTCCATTTTCTATGTGCTAAATCACCCATTTCACACTTTAAGACTCCTTCAGATGGTTTAGATGACTAGTAAATTAAAATTTGTGAAAATCTATTCAACAAAGATCCTCTCACCCTTACCAACTAGTATATATTTCTAATGCTATAAATTCTTTTAGTTTTTCAACTCATTTTCTTTCTCAAACCAAATCATTTTCTTGTTCCACGTACCAACCATTTGGATTTTCATGGCTTGGTTTCTTTTTATTCAGTTTTTTAAATATACGAACTTTGCTAACCAAGAGAATTTATAATGGAGTTTTTTTTTCTTATCTAGATTATCCACCGTGACAAAGAAGAAATTGAAGTATGCAATGAGCATTACAAGAACAGATACGTCATTAAAGACTTCGTTTGGGGGGTGGGGGGAAGAAAGAGGGGTATGGGTAGTTTTAATAAAAAATTACTGTTTTTAATAAGAAAGTGACTGGTATATATATATTTTTTAAAAATCCACGTGTCATTTAATGATTGGTTGTTTGACACGTCATTCGTGATTGTAAGTCACTCATGAGATTTGTTGGACTCGAGTGTTTAAGAGACACGCTTTTGTGAATGAATGAAGTGTCTAGCTGAAAATGGCCTCAGTCAGTGTTCAGTTGACCGTCAGAGATAAATTAAAGGGATAATTTATATATGTCGCCTAAAGTTTTTGCTTCATCAGGGACATATACGCCTTGAGTATACTCCAATTGCAAAACTAAATTATAAAGGAAGTTGAAGCGAATCGTATTTCATATTTGGTCTAAAATAGTTTAACTGAAAAAGGTCCAAATACACCCTTGAATTATATGAAATTGAGCGAATTTGTCCGTCGCCGTTCAATACTTGATCCAAATATGTCTTTTATTTAAGTGACCCCATATGAAGGGAATATTTGGTCTCACATGCATAGATTGAGGGCATATTTGGCCATTAAAGTTCTTAAACTTTTATGTTATTGAGTTATCTTGATTGGTTCATGATAATGTTATGAAAGTTTGTAATGATAAAATCCCTCTCAGAACGATTGGGTTCTTTATGTAAATCTTAAACACGAACAAAGAAAAGCAAAGTGTAGAAAAACTTAATCCATTTTATTTGCGACTTTTTTCAACAATTTAAGGCAACAAAAAACCAATAATAGATTTTATTGATGAATATTGAAAGCATACTCTAAGAAAATAATTTCTTTATATCATACCATTAACAAACAAATATATAATCTATATCGACACTTGAGAGAAAAGAATGGTGGAAGAAAAGAATGTTAACTCTCCTTTGTATTTACAACCAAAATGTGCTCTATTATTTTTTCATAATTTGAAGGTGGCATTTTAAACAATCTTAGAAATGAACTTCGTCCAAGAGAAGAGTGAGGATTATTGCAAGTAGTAGTAATTTTGAAGAGTTAATCACGTTACGTTACGGCTAGTAAGGAAACAAATGGAGCTTATTATATGTGTATGTGCCAAAATTACCCTAATTACTTTAAGGCCGAATCAACATTAGGAGGACCTTTAAAGGTTGCCACGCGTCATCGGCATGAGTACGAAAGATGATGAAGGCAAGGCCGTGGATTCAATAGAGACTGAGGTCGAGGACGAGCACTATCTTTAAATGGAGAAATAACAGCTAGTTTTAGGGATAAGACTTCAAAGAGAATTTTTCAGTGAATATTCTCAGAATCTGTACTATTAGGATTTTGTGGCACAAATCCCCTAATAAATAGGTAGAGACATAGCTATAGAGAGGGGGAAAACTCATTATAAGAAAGAATTGTCATTCTCTAAAGATTCTTGCTTTATATACATCCAAAATATACCTTTTATCTCAGATCTGATTCTAACTTTTACCCCACGATCCAAGAAGAATACAAATATTCAAAGGTTTATCAATCATTCATCATTGGCAGGAGGAATATCATCAAATCCAACCCTTTTTCGGTTACCCTATTTGTATTTATTTACATTAATGCCATTATATTTCATATATTACTATTGAATGTTATCTTCTTTGTTTTTGAGCCATTAAATACTGTCTTTATTACATATTTATTGTTACCCGACAATGCTTGAACTATTTTATCACAAAACTATCCCAAAGACTTTTTAGATATTATCATTGGCTAAGATTAACTCAATTCTGTTAGAAAATTTAATTGTTTAAACCTAAATCTAAATTTTAGGTCAAACAGTTTGGCACGGTTTGTGAGGATTCTCTTAGCTAATATTTTAATTTCCATTAGATCTACGACGTGACTTGTTAATCTAACAAACCGCAAGGTTTATCTACCCTCTTTATGCAGACATAAATTTTCATGGCAGGTGACCAGGGAATGGAACTAGGGCAACATATAACATTCCCCTTAACCTCATAAACGCTATAAACAAAGGCGACAAAACACAAGGCGAAGAAGTAACACCCACTGCCTCCCAAGGCGAGAGAGGTTACCTCCCCCTTTCTGTAGCACAACAAAATCAAATGGAAAAAGAGCCTCCACGTCCGTGGGAGAATGGATGCCACATGTTATGAAAAGCTCCTCGAAGTATGGCTAACTGATACCCTAGTAAGCGTGCTCAACAAACAAGCTCCATGCACGACTATAGAAACCACAAGAGCCCACGCGATACCGCGAGGGGACGAACATAGCGATCAACCAGACCCTATGACTTCAAGTAAAACTCACAATGTTACTGAGAGTGCAGGTGATAACATCCTCATTGTTGTTCTAAAAAGAATAGAAGAAATAAAAAACGAAAATAAGGCGCTTGTCACACCCATCAAAAATTAGGTACTCACAACGCTCAAAGACCAAATGAAAGAATACCAAGAACGGGTAGACAAGATACATGGTGCCCCCAAATTACTGCCGAAAAGGGACGCCGATAGCTTTATAGAGTAGCCATATAGCGAGGAAGCGGCTCCACATGCCATACCGAAGACCTTCAATATGCTCCCGTATCTCAAAATATATGATCGGACAACCGACCCCGAGGACCATGTGACTCACTACGTCACCGCTGTAAAAGGTAACGACTTTACCAAGGAGCAAGTGTCCTCTATTTTGCTGAAAATATTTGGCGAAACCCTCACTGGAGGCACATAAACATGGTACTCATAACTTCTAGCCTGTTCCATAGAAACGTTCGAGGAAATGGCCGATAAGTTTGTGTTGGCGCATGACGGGGCCAAGAACGCCGAAACAAGAGTAAATGACATCTTCACCATCAAAAACTCCCAGGAGAGGGACTAAGGGACTTCCCTGCCCGGTTCAACAAGGTAAGGATGACCTTTCCAAACGTTTCTGAAGGGATAACCATCGCAGCCTTTCAGAATGGGTTGAGTAGAGAAGGTTCAAGAGCGACCAGAAAGCTACTGATCCGATTAATGAAGCATCCCCAACTACTTGGGATGAAATGCATAATACCTATTATGTCGAGGTTTGAGCAGATGACAACGACCTTAACGTACTAACTCGTCAGCTCATCTTGGTACAATCCGAATCCAGGAAAGAAAGAAGGGACAATATGATGAGAGATCACCCAGTCTCGCGGCCAAACATAGAGCGACATCAGCCCTTTGTCAGGACATCCGCTCCTCCCTTTCGCTGTGAAGATGCCCCATCCAGACCGAGGTCAAGCACTTACAGAAACGATAGAGGTATTCCCCCTTGTTATCTGCTCACAACTTTTGGGTTTCACCTACATATGTGGTCTACGCCCTTGAGAAGCTCATAACGAAGGTAAAATGGCCGCCAAAGATGAGATCCGACCCCAACGCCAGGAAATTCGACGCCCTCTGTGAATTCTACCAAGAACGCAGAGAAAAAAACAAATGATTGCATCGCCCAGTGGCTAGAGGTGGAAAAACTACTACAGCAAAGGCATCTCAAAGAACTGCTCAGTAACAAAGGCAGGAACACCTTAGCAAGGAGTCGAGAACATTAGGGCCCGCCGAAACCACCTTCGCCAACTCATAGCATCAATATGATTATTGGTGGTAACGACGACGTCACCGTCAATGGCGTCAAATTCATCACCACCCAAAAGCTCAAAAGATCGATCACGTACGGACAGTATGACAGATTCGAAGAAAGTATCATGTTCGACGAGTCAGATACTGACGGTTTGACTTTCCCTCACCATGATGCACTTGTCATTATGTTACGAATATTAGATAACGATGTTAAACGAATCATGGTAGACGATGGAAGTAGAGCATGCATCATCCATCCTTGGGTCCTCGCCCAGATGAGACTCAAAGATAGGATAGTGTCGCGCTGCATCACACTAGCCGATTTTAACAATGCAGTCGAACGGACTTCAGGAGAAATTACACTCCTCGTCCTTGCCGGTGGGGTAACTCTGGAGATAACGTTCCACATCATGGACCAGGCCACCACGTATAACGCCATAGTAAGATGACTATGGATACATCCTATGAGAGTCGTCCCCTCCAGCTTATACCAAATGATCAAATTCCTAACACCTTCGGGATTATTTAGCATACGAGGGGAACAACACACGTCTTGAGAATGTTACCGAGTTGCCATGGACAACACGACAACTCAATAAAAGAAAGAAATTGAAAAAGAAGCGTAGAAATCTGCAGGGTCAAGGTAACCAAAAGGCAGGGCTAGGGAAGCCATCATGGATCTCGAAACGAGCTAAGCCACAGAATCATCCATAGAAGACCTCGACCCTATTCAATTAGACCATAATGACCTCAGTAAAAAGGCCTACATGAGCTGCAAAATCTGAAAACCAGGTAAATTTAGTCAATTCTTAATAGCTAAGGCATATCTGTTTGCTTCCAGCCATGCAGATATGCCAGGCATCCCCAAAGAGATTGCCACACACAAATTGAACGTCGATGACTTCTATCCCCCGGTAAGGTAGGTCCGACGAAAGTTCCACCCCACCATTAATGATGTCGTCTACGAGGAGGTAGAGAAGCTATTAGCAAACGGCTCTATTAGGGAGTCAAAGTACCCCCAAATGGATAGCCAACATGGTGATGGTCAAAAAGAAAAATGGAAAATAGAGGATATGTGTGGACTTCACATTCATCACTCACAGGGGAACATATTGTTATAGGGTCATACCATTTAGGTTGAAGAACGCAAGAGCCACCTATCAGAGGTTAGACATAATAATGTTCAAAGACTAACTCGGTAAGACCATGAAGGTATATATCGATGACATGCTGGTCAAATCCGTGAGGGCAAAAGATCACATCGACCACTTGAAGGAAGCTTTCGACATACTGAGACAATACAGGATGAAACTAAATCCCGAGAAATGCGAGTTTGGCGTAGACTCGTGAAAAGTTTTGGGCTTCTTGGTATCGCAGCGAGGGATTGAAGTCAACCCTAACCAAATCAAGGCTATCGATGAAATACTTGATCAATTGACTACTAAGAAGCAAGTCCAAAGACTGATTGGTCGAATTGCCGCTTTATAAAGATTTATCTCGCGGTCGTTTGATAGATGTCCCAAGTTTTTTCGCATACTAAAAAAGGATAATGGCCTCGAGTGGACGCCCGAGTGCGTGTAAGCACTACGATAAGTGAAGGCGTATTTGTCATCGCCACCTTTTCTCTCGAAGCTCGAACCTAGGGAACACCTACTCATCTTCCTCGCCGTCTCTGAAGTGGAAGTAAGTGCGGTCTTGGTTCGAGAAAGCAAATATACACAATCTCCTATTTATTGCATTAATAAAATACTTAAAGTGCGGTCTTGGTTCGAGAAAGCAAATATATACAATCTCCTATTTATTGCATTAATAAAATACTTATTGACACCGAGACGAGGTACCTACACCTCGAAAAATTGGCCCTGGTCTTGGCCGTAGCGTCACGAAAGCTTAGACCATATTTTCGGTTCCACCCTATCTCGGTAGCCGCCACTTTTCCCCTAAGAAGCATTTTACATAAACCCGAGCTGTCAAAGAGGCTGCCCAAATGGGCCATCGAGCTAAGTTAACACGTCATCACATATCAGCCTAGAACAATAATAAAGTTACAAGTACTCGTCGGCTTCGTCTCAGATTTTAGCGCAAAAGTAATCCCCGAGGCCGAGTAGGAAGCCTCTCAAGCTTCTCTTCAAATACAAAACCTTTGGGTCCTATACACCGAAGATGCATCCAATGCTTCCGGATCTGGACTGGGACTCGTACTCGAGGTTTGTCGATAAGATGACTTGATATGACTAACAACGAGGCAGAGTATGAGGCCATAATTGCAGGGTTGAGGCTAGCACTCATATACGGGGCGAAGCGGCTGAGACTCCGCTGTGATTCTCAGCTTGTAGTCAACTAAGTTGGAGGGACTTTCCAAATCAAAGAACAAAGGTTGCAGAAATATCAAGCCGAGATCTGTAAGTTGCTGCCCAATTTCGACAAATGGCAGCTCGACTAGATCCCACGAACCCAGAACATCGAAGCAGATGACCTCGCCAAGTTGGCCGCTGCCACCAGAAGCATCACGACTGGAGATAAATGCGTAGTCTATCTCCTCAACTCGTCACTAGACCAAATTGAGGTAAAATATTCAAGTTTAACTTGGGACTGGCACAATTGTATTATTACATATTTGCAGGATAGAGTCCTCCTAAATGACAAACAGGAAGCTAAAAAACTAAGAATGCAAGCGGCTAGATACAACCTCCTTCATAACGACTTATACAAAAGAACATATGGCGGCCCTTTGGCGAAGTGTTTAAGTACGAATCAAACCTAGTGCGTTCTCGAAGAAGTCCATAAAGGCCAATGCAGCGCTCATTCTGGCGATCAAGCACTTGTTAGATGCCTCATATGAGTCGAGTATTACTGGCCCACCATAAAGAAAGATGCGTCAGAGTTCGTTAAGGAGTGCAAGCAGTGTAAGAAATATGCCCCGATAATTCACCAAGCAGGCGAACACCTTCATTCGGTCACCTTTCCATGGCTATTTATTAAGAGGGGAATGGACATCGTGGGTCCACTTCCACCAGGGCGAGGTAACATACGATTCTTTTAGTTTTAAGTGACTATTTATCTAAATAGGTGGAAGCAGGGGTATTCTCCCAAATCCGCGAACAAGAAGTAGTCACTTTCATATGGAGAAACATTATTTGCCGATTCGGCCTACCTAAAGAGATAAGCTGCTATAACGGACCCCAAATCACAGAAAGAAAAACCAGTGAATTCTTTAAAAAATGACACATTAAGAGGATACTTTCAACTCCCTATCACCCAGTCGGAAACGGGCAAGCGGAATCCTCCAATACATCCATACTAAACATCATGAAAAAGAAGATCGAAGATGCCAAGGGACTATGGCCGGAAATACTACCGGAAGTATTATGGGTGCACGGAACCACCCCGAAGACGAGCACAAGAGAGATGCCATATTCCTTAGTCCACAGAACAGAAGCATTCATACTAGTAGAGGTCGGAGAACCTAGCCTGAGGTACTCCCAATAAAGCGGTACTAGCAATGACGAGAGTAGGAGAAAAGAGCTCGATGAGGTCGACGAGCGAAGATATATGGCATACAAAAGGATGTCGCCCAAAAATAACTGGCAGAACATTACTAAAAGAGGGAAAATTGGGATCCAACTGGGACGAGCCATTTAAAATTATATGCAAAGCAAACAACGATTCATTTCGACTAGAGACAATGGAAGGAAAACAACTACCAACCAATTGGAATATCAGAGACCTCAAATACTTCAACTTCTAGAAAATAAGAAGTTCCCCCAAGTCGTACTCTTTTTTTTCCTCACTTGAGTTTTGTCCTAATAAGGTTCTCTCAAGTAGGTTTTTAACGAGGCAACGAGTGGAAGATTTCGAGTTGGAGTGTACGAGAACAAACTAATGTTTTCATTGCCCGACTCCTCAAGATTATCCAAGTCAAACAATTAAGGGACTAGATATACTAGGACTAGGACTAGAACGCCAGCCAACACCAAAATTTTGTAACCTTCTCCAAAAATTGCCCAAGGGCAAAACAGTGTAATCAGAGCAACGACGTCAAAGTCATTGAAATTCACGTTTAAAGAAACTACTTTAATGAAAGGTTATGTTCGACAATGCTCTAACAACACCTACTGGCCCTTGGCCATAACTTCACGAACGGTTAAGTTCGACTAAGCTCGAACAACACCTACCGACCCTCGGCCATAACTTAATGAAAGATTAAGTTCAACCAAGCTTGAACAATACCTACCAGCCCTCATCCACAACTTAACAAAAGGTTAAGTTCGACCATGCTCGAACAACACCTACCGGCCCTCGTCCATGAAACAAAAGTTTAAGTTCAACCAAGCTCGAAAACACCCATCGGACTTCAGCCACGACTTAACAAAAGACTAAGTTCAACCAAGCTCGAACAACACTGGCCTTGACCGTCTACTCCATCACCATCTCGTCCTCCAGTATCCTCTCCATCCTCGCCCTAAGGATAAGCAGAATCATACTAGGCATCGTCCTCGAGCCAATCTACGCCCTTTTCCTCACCAGGTTGAGGTGTAGTAAGATCATAATCGCAAGCGAGCTGAGCCGAGCAAGCCTTGACTCGAGCATCCTGAAGAGCCATTCCCGCAATAGTTCCTACCACATGTAAGTCGCGGAGCCGCATGACCTTTCACTTTGAGGAGGTAGGAACTAATCTATTTGCTTGACGACAAGCAAAGACTTAAGTTTGGGGGAGTTGATAAGTGTGAATTATGATCACTTATTAGTAATATTTTTCTTTTATTTTGTCTGAAAATATTGATTTATGTTCCCAAAACTAATAAA